>NW_005200535.1:43516-54124 GCF_000372725.1 Emiliania huxleyi CCMP1516
GGTGGTGGAGGAGGAGGTGCGGGAGGAGGAGGAGGGTGTGGGGAGGGAAGAGGCGGGCGGGGAAGGAGACACGCCGACTACGGCGGCCGGCGACCGCGAAGCAGCGGGCGCGGTGGCGGGTGTGGCGGGGCGAGGCGGCGACGGCGAGGTGGAGGGCGGCGGAGTGGTCGGGTGGGTGGTGCCACCGTCGCTTCCGCCCGCTCGCGCGGAGGCGGTTGCTCTTGCGGCGACGGCAGTGGCCACACTCGAGGCGCTCCCTCGAGCGCTCCTCAAGCCGGCTCTCATGTAATCGACATGGCAGGGAATCGTACGACAATGCTAGGCCGAGGTGCTCACGCAGTCTCCTCCGCTGCTGGCGGCGAGATACGCCGCGACCTTCGCGGCGGCGCCGTGCCGCGCCGCGCTCCCACCGCCAATGGCGCGGTTGTGCGGCCTCTGCAGCCGCGCGCTGCTGCTGCAGGCGCGTCTGTTGCGTACTGCATCATGTGTTACCACCCCGTTGTAGCATGCCACAGCCGCTCCTCCGCTGCGTGCGCAGCCGCTCGCTCCCTCCCGCTCAGTGCGAGGCGGGGGATGCCGCCCGCTGCGTCGCCGTCGACCCTCTGGGCGAGAGAGCAGGTGGGGCAAGCCGCCTCTCCGACCCCGCGCTTTGCTGCTGCAGGCGCGGCGCAAGCTGGACGCACACCGGAGCAGGCGGCTGCTGAGCTCGCTTCGCATTCTGCCGGTCGAGCACTCTGCTCGGGCTGCTCGCCCCGCGGTTCCCTCCTCTCCCACTGACTCGCGGGCTGTTCCATGCACCAGGTGCGTATGTGGCTTGCCACCAGCCCACTCTTTCCTTTGCACCTGATGCTACAGAGGGCTGGCAGCGCGCTGACACGGGGAGAGCCCATCGCACCCCGCGGCGGAAAGGAGAGCCCACCGAGCGGAAGAGAAGTAGCGGGCTGGCTGGCCACCCCTCTCCTGAGATCGTGTGCCATGCCCCGTGTGTGTGCTCCGCGAGTGTGCGTGCGCCCCGTCGTCCGTGCTAGGACGTGTCTAAGACGGACGGGCTGTCTATGAACTAGGTCGAGTCTCTGGTCAGCCTGCTCGCCTCGAGGAGCAGCGACCCGGCGCCGACCGCTTCCGCCTGCCTCCCCCTCTAGATGCGCGAGATGTGGCGTACTGCATCATGTTGCCACCCTTCGGAGCATGCCACGGTTCGTTGTGTTCGCGACATGCTTTGGACACACGGACGCCGTGCTCCCGACCGAGGCGTATTCCGCATCCTAGGCCTCCGCCTCATCCTCGAGATCACGCGAGATTACCCGAGATCAGCCGAGGGTACCCGAGAGTACCCGAAAGTAGGCCTCCGCCTGGTCCTCGCCCGCCCTCTTGGGGGGCGCTCTGTGCTACAGCGCATCGCCGCCACATCGCTCGCGCCCAAGGCGAGATCACATGAGATCACACGACACGAGATCACACGAGATCACACGAGATTGCCAGCCCACCTCGCTCGCCCCCAAGGCCGAGAGGCGGGACGCGGAGGCGCCTCCGTCACAAGTGCGCTGCGACGGCCACCCATTCCTTTTCCTCCTAGGCCAAGCGGCGCTATGTGGACGCGTGCTCCAAGCGGTTGCCGCCGCCCCTCCGCCGCGCCCTCGCCGCCGCCATCGCCAGCCAGGCCGCCGCCCGCTGGGAAGGCGGTCGCGCGCCCTTCGCTTCGGCCGAAGCCGCGGCGGAGCTGCTGCTGCTGCACGCCCGCGCAGTGGGGGAGGAGGCGGCGGCGTCGGAAGCCCTCGGCGGCCGAGGAGGCGGAGGCTGCCTGGCGGCTGCTCGCGCGGCGCTCGCGGCGTCGCACGAGCTCGAGGCACCGCACGGGAGAGCGGAGGGTGTAGCGGGGACGTGGGGCGGGGGCTGTAGCGTGAGCTGTAGCCGAGGTTGCGCCGCAAGTGCGTCGAGGCGTCGGCGCGTTGTGGCGAGAGCAGACGCCGCCAGCCCAGGACATGTCCAAGACACGTCCAAGACACGTCCAGGACACGTCCAGGACACGTCCAGGACACGTCCGGGACACGTCCAGGACACGTCCGGGACACGTCCCCGTCAGGCGGGTCGCTCATTCGTGGCCCTGCTCGGCGACGACTCTTTCGAGGTGCCCTTCCTGCTGCGCCGCTGTCCCCCACTCCTCTGCTCTTGATCGCGCAACAGCCGCCGTACCTAGGCGGCACTCTCCTCGCTGCTGCCGCTCTGCGCGGTGCCGCTGCTGCGCCTCGGCCTCTCGGGCGACGTGCCGCGGCTGGTGCCGCACGCGCCGCGGCCCGCCACCGAGTGTGGACAGCGTCTCTTCACAGCACGGAGTGTGAAAGCAGGTGTCGCACGCACTGCCGGCCACCGAGTCGCTCCTCCGCTTCGTGCGCAGCCGCTCGCTCCCCCCCGCTCAGCGCGAGGTGGAGGATGCCGCCCGCTGACGCCGAGGCGCAGCCGCCCCTCCGCGACACGTCCTGGACACGTCCGGGCTAGGCGGGGATGTCCCTGGCTCTGGACGACATCGCCGGCGCCGTCGTCGGCTACGTGCACCGTGTCGCCGCCGCGTCGGAGGCGCGCGGCGGTTCCGCTCGCGGATCTGGCCGCGAAAGCGGCGGCGGCGGCGGCGGCGGCGGCGGCGGCGGCGGCGGTGATGGAGGTGGCGGTGATGGAGGTGGCGGTGATGGAGGTGGCGGTGATGGCGGCGGTGGCGAGTTGCGGCGGTTGCTAGAGTGGGCGGCGGCGGCGTGGCGCAGCCTCCGCGTCGCCGTCGATCCTCTGGGCGAGAGAGCAGGTGGGGCAAGCAGCCTCTCCGACCACACCCGCCGCTCGCTCGCCGCCCTCGCCCTCGCCACGCGGCTCGATCCGAAGGTGCAAGGCCGGCTGAGTCCGGAGGTCGAGGCGCCGCTGCTGAGGCGGTTCGAGGAGCAGGTGTGCGCGGCGGCACCCGAGTAATATACTGTGAGGGTCCGGGCACGTGATTTGCAACTATTGTTCGAGTGTGAAGGGCGGCCTGTACAAAAGTAACATATTTACGGTGCCTTGGTCTGACGTGTATATCGCCATGCTGAAGCTTTATTCAAAAAACTTCGTAACTCCTTGGCGACGAGCCGCGGGCTTTTGCCATTGCGTGCCAGCCTCAGACAGCCGGGCCGCCCGAGAGTTTTACTGACGAGTTTCTCTCGCGGGGGCGGCCCGGCACAACCAACCCTGTGCTCAGCACAAAAAAAATTCTGGCGCAGCGGCCGGCGTGAGCCGCGCCAGCTGTCGACAGATGTCGACAGATTCGATGGATTTGATGGATCCCTTGATGGTCCGATGGGCGACGGGCGACCCCCCCAAAACCCCCACCAGGTCTCGAACCTGCCTCCACTCGCTCGAATCAGGCGCTCCGAACGGCTTTGCAAGCCCGGGCTTGCAAAATTGACGGCTAATGCTTCACTGCCTGATATAGTACAATTTTATTGCTTCAGCATCAACGCCACGCCACGTTCTAGGGACGCAGAGCGCGCACTGAGAGACCACTCACATCGTTGCGGGGCGGCAATGTGACTGGACTCGCCGTGCGCGCCCAGCTAACCCTAGCCACCAGCCTGCGCCATACCCAGGTACGGTCGCACCTGTCTCTCCACCTATCATCCCAACTCCTCGGGCGACCGCGCGGCTGCGCTACTCACAGGCAGTCTCCCTGCCTCAGCTGTTACAGGCACCACCCACCGACCAGTCTCGACGACGAGCCGCGGCAGGGCTCGCTGCGCCGCTGCACAGCTTTACGCCACAACACAACATATCAACCAACGTAACCTCCCCCTTAGTGACCCACCCTTGCGGGCTCAGTTGCCGCATTAGGAGCCTTCGCACCGCGAGTGGGCTCAGGTGGGATCCACGGAGAGAGAGGTTCCATACACAGCCGCACTCTACACACCTTACCCCCTCTACTCGGGCGGCATCGTGGTGAGACCCTGGGCAGTCAGAGAGGCTGACAGTAAGTGGCGGGCTGAGAACTCGGGCCTCTCCCGACCCGCCATCGCTGCCTAAGGGAGGATCCTATCGGCCACTAGACCATGACAGATCAGAGGCGCACACGCCCTGTCCCAGCTCCCCCACTCCTCACACTGGGTTTGCAGTGCGCGGCCTCGCCACCTCCCTACCAGGGCAAACCCCCTCTCTCCCCCTAGGTGCTGCACTTGACGTCCATAGAAGGCGCGCGGCAGAGGCGGGAGGGAGGCGGGGAGAATCTAGCTCGCTCTGGCAGGGAGGCAAGGGTGTGATAGAGTGTTTGGGTGAGAACAGGCGGAGTGTGTGTGCCTGTACGCGATTGAGAGAGCACTTGTGACAAGGCATGGTTAGGCGAGTGGCAGTCGCTAGTGCGGACTTGCTAAGTCGTGTGTGCTCCCTTTTGCTGGCTAAGACTGGAACAATTTTTGAAGCTTTATTCATTGGATCCCGCTCTTTGGGTGGCACGCAGATCGCCTCTAGGATCATTAGCTTGCGCGAGATGCACGGTGACATGGACCCCGCCCCTAGCCCCGCCCTGGCCCCGCCCTAGATGCCTCGTGAGCCGCGGTGCGCGCCTCGAGTGTAGTGGTGTGGGTAGGCTTCGAGCCAGATTTATTATGTTATGTTATGTGCCAGAAGCCATCCGCATAGCATTGATTGACCTTTTTAAGGCACGCCATGATGGTAGCTCTCTTTTCACTTTTGTGAGAAGCTGCCTTGGCTAGCATGGTCCGCGTATCTCCATACCGTTGGCTGCTCGTCAGTCTGTCTAGACAGCGCCTCTGGTACCATGGTACCCTGGTACCTGGTACTGGTGCTGGTACCATGGTACGGGTACTCGAGTACTGGTACAGTACTGGTACCAGGTACCTCCTGTATCGGGGTTATGGGGGGTTTACGAGGTGTGAACGTGAACAGAGTAGCCAGATCGCTGTCGATCGTTACGGCACGCATGGGGGGCCTCCCGGACGTATGATCCTAGCCCAATAAGTTCCACGGAGCAGATTTGGATTTTTCACAGAATTAATGCACTGCTCCCGCACGGTACTAATAGTCGTAGTTTTGGGGGCGGCGCCCCTCACGGCACCACACCGCCGCAGGACAGCCCGAGATTAGCCTAGCAGTGAGTGGGAATCGCCTGCCGGTCGGCTTGGCACGAGCCAAGCACTTGGGCGGCCGTCATCCGAGTCCGAGCGGCGCCTGAGGTGGGTGCCACGGCGTCCGCACGAAGGCGTGGCGGGGTGAGGAGCCAGGGGTGGTGAACGCCTCCCCGTCGGGCGCGCGGCGCGCCGGATGGTCCGCCGAGGCCGCCGCCGCCGCGGCGGCGGCGATGGGGGCGGCGGGGCCGACCCGGCCGGCGTTTGTCGGCTCCACCTACAGAAGAGCAGTCTCTGTGGGTCGACGATACTAACTCGGTAGTAACGCTGAGCGGTGCTGTGCGACGCCGCGTCGTGCGCGAGGCGACCTCCTGAGGCTACCTGAGCTGGCTATGGATGCCACCAGGACGCACGGCTAGCAGGAGCCAGTCCGGCATGCCCTGCTGTGGAGCAGAGCCTGCTGGCGCACCGGCGATACTAACTCAGCGCGCCGCGAGAGGCGAATCTGGGCGACTTTGGAGGCGCAGTTCTCGAGGTTGCCGTCGACGATTGATGTCGGGTAACTTGTCACTGCCGTCCGGGAAGGTCTTCTCTCAGCAGGCCGAGCGCCGTGGCATCGCGCTGCTCGCAGCGCTGTCGCGGCGCCGAGAACCCCCAAAACTCGCGAGACCTCGATACTAACAAAGACTACGATACTGGAGGTATCCTTGAGTCGTCTGATGTGTATAGGTGTGTACAAGAAACTATTTCTGAACGCCTAGACGCCATTCCTTGAGGCTTGGTTATGTGAGTGGGGTGGACCCACAGATCATGCAGGAGCAATAGGGAAGAAATCCGCAGGTACGTTTTGGAGCTATGAAGGGTTAAAGTTGGAGTTCCGAGCAGCTCCTCGGGGCCGGTCGGGGAGGCACTCTCGGGGAGGCTTCTAGCGCGCCAATCACTCAGCTAGCAGCTCCTAGAAGGCCGAGGTGTAACTCATATGATTTCAGATATATATGAGTTACTTCACTTTGGCTTAAACCGGCTGTGCCCGAGCTTGACGGTGCGCCACGCTGCCACCACCGTTGCTACGTTGGCCGCTCGGGCCTCACCTCACTCTCTCCGGCCCCTTCTCTTGGGTCTTTGTCACCTAGGTCCTCCCCTGTGCACAGCTCAGAAGATATCTTGGGTCCCTCTTCCTAGCCCCTTATACACACTTCTTAGCTTTAAGGAGCCGCATACACAAGACAGCCTGACTACGACAACAAAGTGGCCGTTTCACGGAGCACCGTGTTGCCTTCGGTGGCAGCGGTGGCAGGGTGGTGTGGCGCAATAACAACCTCGACCCGCGAGCCCTTGCTTGGCATGCTAGCAGGGGCATGTCCTGCTTGACCAGGAAGGCCAGTCTCTCCACCTCTAGAGCCTGGGGCGGCGAGATTCAGCGAGACTGCTGCGATTTCCCGGCTCGCGACCCGTCTGCTGTGCGAGCAAAGGCGCACTTCGGGCGCCGTGGGGGGCGCAAAAGCGCGTTTCACGCTGCACATCTGACTAGAGAGTTGTAGTCCCGGGTCCGCACTACAACCCCAGAGTCGGAGATTTGGTGTCAGTCGCTTGTCCGCGCCCTCCAGGGCGCGCGGACTTCTGGGACTTGCATGGCGGCTCGGTCGCGCCCCGTGAGCTGTGCGAGCAAAGGCGCACTTCGGGCGCCGTGGAGGGCGCAACAGCGCGTTTCACGCCGCACATCCGACTAGAGAGTTGTAGTCCGGGGTCCGCACTACAACCCCAGAGTCGGACATTTGGTGTCAGTCGCTTGTCCGCGCCCTCCACGGCGCGCGGCGTGCGAATACAAAATCGGCCCGACTTAGCCATTCTGAGCACCGTGTTGCCTTCGGTGGCAGCGGTGGCAGGGTGGTGTGGCGCGAGAACAACCTCAACCCGCGGGCCCTTACTTGACATACCAGTAGGGGCATGTCCTGCCTGACCAGGAAGGCAGCCGCATACACAAGACAGCCTGACTACGATAAACTCTCACAGCTCCCGGGCACACTCTCACAGCCTACTAGGTACGTCGGCGCCCGGCCGGCGGGGAAGAGTCGCCGCCATCCCGGCCACGCTTGCTCCTTCGGACAGTGCGGCTCTTTTTTGCCCCATCCCTTGGCAGCTGCGCCTCTGGGGCCGCCTCAGCCTCGGCAGCAGGCTCACGGGGCCGCTTTGGGGGCTTGGCGTTGGCCGTGGGCTTGGCGGCGGGCTTGGCGGCAGGCTTGGCGGGGGGCTTTAGTTGCCGTGCTCCTGCAGCCACTCGGCACATTGACGCCGAATGCTGGCGGGCGTCGCCGCTCCAAAGAGCCACCCAGCGTCTTGCTGCTCGCAGTACGCGAAGGAATTGAAGAGGCACGAACCGTCTGGGGTCTGGGCCACGAGAGTACCGCGCCGAACGACAGCCTCCACGTCTGGGGAGAGGTTGCGCCTTGGGCCTTGCAACTGCGCGTCCGGATGCTTCCCGCGAGGCTTCGGGAAGTGTGGGCAGTCTATGGTCCGATGACGTTCGCCGCACCTGTCGCAGCAGGCCATGAGGCGAGACTCTCGAGCACCTTGGCACTCGCGCGAGAGCTCGACTTTTGACACGCGTGAAAAAGAATTCTACCTGCGTCTCGACACTGGAGCGCCGGCCCGCGACACCATCACCCGACGAGCGCCGGCCGCTAGTGATAGCCGCGCCACGCACGCGACGCGGCGGCGTTTCCTCAGGTACGTGAGTGTTGGTGGCGCTGTCGGTGGCAGCGCCACCGCAGGCATGGCACGGTGCGCTTGCCGCCTGGACGCGACGCCACGGCCGTGCGCGCGATGACGAGCGCCTGCGGCGCATCGCCGCCACGATCACGGCACACCGTGAAGTGACACGCGACGTGGCGTTTCCTCACGGCACGTGAGTGTGCGGTGGTGGCGCTGTCGGTGGCAGCGCCACCGCAGGCATGGCACGGTGCGCTTGCCGCCTGGACGCGGCGCCACGGCCATGCGCGCGATGACGAGCGCCTGCGGCGCATCGCCGCCACGATCGTGACGCACCGTGGAGTGAGGTCGGGAGAGAGCAGGGAGTGTGTAGTGAGAGGCGCAATGGGCCCACCGAGAGGCGCCGCACCGCGTGCTTCAATGGGACGTCCACGAGCGAGGCAACGGCGAGCCAACGGCACCGTCCGCCGCAGAGCGCCAGCGCGGCGCGCCGAAGCAGCGAGAAGCCGCGCGCCGCCGCCCAGCGGCGCCTCGCAACAGCACACTCCGCACCGAGCAGTCGTCGAGGCTCTGCCGGGTGAAGTCACAGCCTGTTTGCATCGCCGACGCGTGGCTCAGACGCGTGCGGCGACGCTGCTGGGTCCCTCCGTGTGCCTGGGAGTGCGTGGACCGGCAGCTAAGGCTGTGGCGGATGGCTCGCCGGCGACTCGCTCGACGCTCGCAGCACTCGGCGGCGAGGAGGCGGCGCAGCCGAGTCGCGTCGCGAGCCACCGCTCGGGCCTGCTGGCAGCCTGCTGCGGACCCTGTGGCACCCGCCGGCCACGAGTGGAGCCGGGAGGAGGCCACGGGGGCGCTGCAAAGGCGGCGGCGGCGGCCATCCTGCGGCGTGTCGCGCCAGACGAGTGGGGGGTATACTATTAGTATACTTAGTACATGTACGGGTTTCGCACGCCCGCTGCGCGCCTCGAGCTCTCGCGCTCGACGCGCACTGTCGCTCTGGACCCGCGCCTCATGGCCCTGCGCAGCGGCTACTGCGCCACCACGCGGAGCGGCGACGCCGGCGACTGCAGCTCAGCGTCCGGCAAGGGCTCGAAAGCGCTGCACAAGCTGCTGGAGCCGAAGCTCGCGAGGCTGCCGGCGATGGCGATGCTCGCGTGCTACCGGTTCTGCAGCGCGTGCAGCGCGTGCGCCTACGTCTCCGTCTCGACCAAGCACGACGACTGCAGCTGGTTTGCGGAGTCACGCTGCGAGCTGGCGCACCTGCACCAGCAGCCAAACAGCTTTGTCACGCTCGCGATGCGCGATACGCCGCCGAACGCGACTCTTGCCACGTTCGAGGCTATGCGGGAGCAGAGCCCTGCCCTCAGCGCCACCCCTATGCAGAATTCCTCCTGGAAGAGCAGTTGGAGTAAAGCGTTGGAATGCAGACACAATTGGCCAACGGGAGTCAAGCCCACAGTTGACCTCACAGGAGGCACATGCATGTGCAAGTATGCAACGTGGGCGGATCATGCAGCACCGACCCTGGCGGAGCCTTGCAAGCGTGGCCTCGCTGTCATCGCTACGTTCAATCCATCGCCAGTACTTCTGACCACGATCGGCGCTGTCCAATGGTTCTATCCAGACTTTGATGTGCTTGTCGTGGACAACAACTCCACCCAGCAACACTCATTGTCATTGTTGAAATTCGCAGGAAGAATGGTGAAAGTCGTGCGATCGACCGGCCAATACGAGCTTGGAGCGTATTCGTTCGCCTTGCAACACTTAGGTAGGCTGGTGAACACTTACTCCGCGCTAATGTTCATGCAGGATACCACGGTGCCATGCGGACGCATGGTTCCGGGCTTGTGTAGTATGGGTCTAGGTGACGCCTACGCGCTACGCTGTTTGCACACCAGGTGGGGTGTCGGCGGGCAACTCGACCGCTTGGCACACGTCTACGACAGACAAGACGGCTTTTCGGGGTTTCCACCTCCGACCGGACACGTCATCTGGCCCTGCGCTGAGGCTGCTGCGCACGCATACCGCCAGGGTGCTCACCACGCAGATGCCAGAGACGCGCCGACCGCGGCTGCCTCGACTGCACACGTGTCCACAGACCTCTCCGGCTGACCACTCGGAGATCGGCAGGGCGCGAATTCGCATTTCGGTTCTTCCTCAGAGACAGAAGGCCCACTCGGCATCACTGCTTGCGTTTCTCTAGAGCCGTACGCTTCATCTGAATGAACGTGTTTTATCTGATGCGCTCATGAGTCATGTCCTGTGCAGTCAGCACACGTGAGTCGTGACGCGTGAGTCGTGAGACGTGACTCAGCTCTGAGGGCCAGCGCGTGAGGGCGCTGGGCGGGTGGCTGCCACTCTCGTTTCACGTTTCCAAAAAACGACAACAAAAGCCTCGTTATCATTTATCAACCGAGTGCGCCAACGCGTTCTCAGTCAGACGCGTGTAAAGCCGCGGCGCCGACCGACGCGGGCGTCTTGCTCTCGCCACCGGCCACGTCGAACTTGTCGCGCGGGATGAGGTCCCACGTGCCGTACGCGTACGTGACGACGCCGATGAGGTTGGTCCACGTCGCGTACGTCGTCGGCCCGGTCGCGCACACGTACTCGACGGCGAGCTCGACCGCGTGGTTGTCGACCTAAGGTGAGGTAGGGTAAGGCAAGCTTCTCCACACACACGAGGTGGCGGGGCAAGGGCCAGGCGATACTCGCGTCTCCACGTCTAACGACAGGAGCCCCACGGCATTCAAAGTGCAAGGCCCAGTGCGCGTGGGTGAGCCGGTGTGTGTGCGTGGGAGGGGGG
>NW_005200535.1:54224-104224 GCF_000372725.1 Emiliania huxleyi CCMP1516
GCGCCTCGGCTGGCGTCATCTCTACCGTCCTCCCCCCTTGGCTCCCCCTTACAAGCAGACGTCGGGGGGGTCGACCTCCATCGGTAGGCCCGGCGCGCCGGTCGAGAGGACCCACATCTGCTTGTACCTGCGAGCCAAGGCGCGTCGACCCTCAAGATGTCACCCCTCAAGGCGCGTCCATGGGAGCAGGCTGGGAGTGAGAATGGGAGCAGGGGCGTGAGAATGGCAGGGAGCAGAGGCGTGGTGTGCGAAGGCGCGCGTGCGCGCGCACTTGTCAAAAACCTGGCCCCACGCCACATTCTCGAGGTTGGCTTGGCAGTAGAAGCCGCCTTTCCCTCCGGCCGCGATCAGCGCCTCCGTGAGCGGGTTCTGGCACGGCTGCACCTCCACCGCGCCGAGCGACACGAGCATGCCCTCGTACTGCTCAGCGTGCTCAGTGCAGCCCTGGAGGTGGCGTCGGAGACGGTGGTGGGTGGGGTGGGGTGGGGAGGGGTGGGGTGGGGGTGGGGGGGTGGGGGTGGAGGCGGAGAGGGAGGCAGGGCACCTGGAAGTCGTCTGTCGAGAGCTCGATTGGCGCGGGGAGCGTTGCGGCCGAGCCGGTCTTGGTGGCGAAGCATTCGACGAGCTCGGTGACGCCATACACCTCGCGCACCACGCCCTTGACCGTCAGCTCGTCGCCCCTCATGTGCTTGTGGTCCTCGGCGAAGACCTCGATGCCCGCGAACGCCGTCGTGCCGTCGGTCATCTGCATGTAGTAGTACGCGGAGGCGTACGCGTCCTTCTGAGTACCGACAGCGGTGACGACGCCGGAGATCGACACATACTCCCCAGCCTTGGCCGAGGGGTACGCCATCCCGCCCTTTAGCGAGCAGTACTCCGAGTCGCCCGTCTCGGTGGCGAAGTCGCCCTGGATGGCGCTGATGGCGTAGGTGGTGGCTTGGGTGGTCGCGGCCTTGCCGGCACACTCGGTAGCGGACGTGGACGTGTGGATGTCCTTCGCATGGAGGTCTGTGTAGCCGGCGTCGGTTAGCATGATCTCGTCAAACGGCTTTTGGGGCAAAAAGCCGGGCAAAGGTGAAAACATGAGGTTGCGGTCGGTCGCGCCGGTCCCGTGGTCCGGCACCTGTTTAGGGGGCGCGTGGGGTGAGAGGGCGATGCGATTCCATCATGTGTGCAAATGTGTGCACCGACGCAGAGAGCGACCCGGCCACGAGGGTCGCCAAAGCAAACCAGCGTATGTAGAGTGTCATCGATGCACCTGCGACGACCACGGTGCAGCTATATGCGCATTGCGGAGGTGTACGGGGTCTGGAATGAGAGGGAAGGGGGCGGGGGACAAAGTCGATGGGCGGCGGCGACGGGGGGGGGGATGCGGGAAGCGGGCTCAAGAGGACACGCGCGGCAGCTGGCTTGCAGAGGAGGGGGCGGTAGGACGCTCGCCAACGAAGGGCTGATGGAGGTAACTGACGGCAGAGAAGGCGGCGTGGCAGAGGAGGAGGCGGACAGGGGGAGGCGGTGGTCCCTAAAGGGCGGCGGCGGCGGCGGAGGGCGGCGGCGGTAAGGGCAGCGGAGGCTGCGGTACGAGCGGCGGCGGGGGCGCGGGCGGCGTCCGGGCGGCTGCAGCGGTGGCGGTGAGGAGGGATGGGGGAGGGCGGCGGCGGCGAGGGCGGCGGCGAGGGCGGCGGCGAGGGCGGCGGCGGCGGCGGTGGTGGCGGTGGCGGCGGTGGCGGCGGTGGCGGCGGTGGCGGCGGCGTCGACGGTGGCGGCGATGACGGCGACAGTGCTGACGGTGGCGGCGATGACGGCGGCGTGAGAGGGAATCGGTGAGGGCGGCGGGCGGCGAGAGAGGCGGCGAGAGCGGCGGCGGTGCTGGCGGCATCGATATGACGGCGTTGGCGATGACGGCGGCGGCGTCAATAGAGGCGGTGATGACGGCGGCGATGACGGCGGCCGTGCTGACAGTGGTGGCGTCGACGGTGCCAGACCTTCACGAGCTGAGATCCCCTCGATGCGGGGACGAGCCCGAGAAACGCCGCGTAGGCGTACTCGTGTTAAGGTGGCAGCATCGAACGCCGGGCCGACTGGAGCGGCGATGACAGCGGTGCACTCTGCGAAGAGGCGTCGTCGACAGAAGAGCGAAGCTCTCGTAGTGGGAAGATGAGCGCAAGGCCGAAGCATTGCGCGCGCCGCCGATGATGACGCCGCCCCCATTTTGCGCCGGGGATGTGTGACAGTGGCGGGGGGGGTGTAGGCGCTGCTTGCTGGCGTTTGTGCGTCGGTGGGAGGGCGTGTGGTCTACGAGTGGAGGGGGCGCAGGCGCCCACGAAGCAGCGGTCGCACCTGTGAGTGGGATGGGAGCGGGGGTCGCTTCTCGCTGGCCAGCGGAGGGGCAGGGGCGAGGGCGAGGGCGGAAAGCAGAGGATCGCCTTGGACACTCGTCGGGCTTGATGTCAATAGCCAAGCTCGCCCTACGAACTCAGGCGGGCTTGCAGCTGTGAATGATAGCCAAGCTCGGCCCTACGAACTCAGGCGGGCTTGCAGCTGTGAATGATAGCCAAGCTCGGCCCTACGAACTCAGGCGGGCTTGCAGCTGTGAATGATAGCCAAGCTCGGCCCTACGAACTCAGGCGGGCTTGCAGCTGTGAATGATAGCCAAGCTCGGCCCTACGAACTCAGGCGGGCTTGCAGCTGTGAATGATAGCCAAGCTCGGCCCTACGAACTCAGGCGGGCTTGCAGCTGTGAATGATAGCCAAGCTCGGCCCTACGAACTCAGGCGGGCTTGCAGCTGTGAATGATAGCCAAGCTCGGCCCTACGAACTCAGGCGGGCTTGCAGCTGTGAATGATAGCCAAGCTCGGCCCTACGAACTCAGGCGGGCTTGCAGCTGTGAATGATAGCCAAGCTCGGCCCTACGAACTCAGGCGGGCTTGCAGCTGTGAATGATAGCCAAGCTCGGCCCTACGAACTCAGGCGGGCTTGCAGCTGTGAATGATAGCCAAGCTCGGCCCTACGAACTCAGGCGGCGGGCTTGCAGCTGTGAATGATAGCAAAGGCTCGGCCCTACGAACTCAGGCGGGCTTGCAGCTGTGAATGATAGCAAAGGCTCGGCCCTACGAACTCAGGCGGCCTTGCAGCTGTGAATGATAGCAAAGCCTCTGCTTGGCCCCACCCGAGTTCCGGCACCGCTTCCAGGCCCCAGCCAGACCCCGGCCAACCCCGCCTCGACGACGCCTCGACGGCAATCTCTGATTCTCTGATGGCGCGTCTCCCGACGCGTTTCCTCCTCCTCCAGACGGTGGTGGTGTCTCTCGCCCGTGCGCGCCAGCTCGTCACGCTGAGCGAGTTCGCAAAAGTGGCGCTCCTCACGCCGACGACGCTGCGGGCCGCGTCGCTCTCCGTCGCCTGCCCGCTCGTATGCTCGGCAGCCGGCGTGGTGGGGAACGACTTTGACCCGGCGCTCCTCTCGCTCATCATCGCCGTCCCCAGTTCCATCTCCATCAACGCCGCGTACACGCGCCGCGAGCGCGCGCTGACCTGCCTCGCACGCTTCCGCTCCGCGACGTACGCGCTGCACCACTCGATCCAGCGGTGGGGGCGGCCGGCGGACCGCTCGCGCATCCAGCGCGAGAATGCGGCGCTGTATGAGAGCCTCTGCGTCGGCCTCGAGTCTGGCGGCGACGACATCATGTTTCGCGACGTCTTCCGACATCTCGAGGAGATCGGCGAGGTGTGCGAGAGCGTGCGACTAAGCCCGCGGCGAGCCGAGGACGCGCGCGACTTCATGCCCGCGCTGAGCACGCTGCTGCTGTCGGACGAGAGGATGCTCTGGCAGACAATCGACGAGCTTCGGATGCTCTCCTCGACCGCCACGCCCTACCTGCTGCGCGGCTTCACCGTCGGAGGCGCAACCGCCCTTCTCCTCCTCCTCCTCCACCACCATTGACATGCAGCGTGGTCACACCACCACCCTCCACCCTCCACCCTCCACCACCCTCCACCACACTCCACCACCCTCCACCACCACGTCCAGGCGCCACCCTCTTCCCGGTCCTCTTCGGTCCGTACGTCGCCAACGCCGTCGGCGCCGGCAGCGTGCTCGACACGTGGTCAGCGTACCTCGTCTCGTTCCTGCTCGCCGTGACGATCGGCTCGCTCGTCTCGATCCAGGAGGCGCTAGAGGATTGCTTCGACGGCGACGCGCGCCTCGATGACATTGCTTTGCCGCCGTTCGCGCCGCCGGGCTTCTTGCTCTGGCGGAGCGACATGTCGCGCGAGAACAGGGACTTGGTCAACCCGCCGGGAGGGTGGTAGGCGTATCTGGAAAAAGCCAAATCCAATAGCCACACGACGCGTCGCCTCGCCGGTTTCACGCTTTCACACCCGTCTGAGGTCTGTGCAGCGGTCACCACACACTCCACACACCGCACGCAAAACAAAAACGTACATCTCGGATCGAGAAACGTAGGAGTCACCGCTTGCTCGCGAGAGCTCGACGGTGTAGATCTGATATCGGAGCGCAAACGGCGAACCGACGCTCGGAGGCAGAGAGTTCGACCGATTGGTGACGCCACCGCAACCGCATTGCAGCTGCACGTTGCACGCACCACATTCATCCGGCCAAGGGGCGTGCAAGTCGGCTGCCGAGTCGTCCAAGCACGCCCTCGGACCGGCGAGTCGCATGGACTCAGCGCGCGTAAGCTAGGCTCCGGCAAAGGCGTCGCTACCAGATTTCTGCTTGCGCACGCAGCGGCGGAGCTGCGCGGGGACAGGCGCGCGGATGCCGTGAGCAGAAATAGAGCGGATGCCGAGCCGCCCAATAGAGCGAGGGTTGCAGCAACCATGCCTCGGCCCGCGTCTCGGCTAGAGCTCACCCTCTCCAGGCAAGGGTCGCAGCAGCCGCCAGCCTTGTTTGACCAGTTCTGCAGGCGCGCCGCCTGTGGGAGGGCCCATGAGGGAATCTCGGGCGACAATGCAGCAGTAGGGAGTGCTGGCGGGCACGGTGAATGCGGCGAGGGAAGGAGAAATGTGAGCGGGTACGCAATGCAGCAGAGGTGCGCACACGTTGGGCCCAGCGCGGCGAGGTTTCTCACTTCCCGCCTTCGCCGCCGCGCGTGCAGAAGTGAAGAAGCTCTCGCCCGAGCGCAGCGACGCGACGTACACCGCCGACGGCCGGGGCAGATTCGGGCACGAGCCGCTGTGCATCAAGACCGGAAAGTGAGAACGCCGCGCAGCGTAGGGTGTGAGAAACGTGCTAAGGTTGGGAGCGAGCAAAGGTTGGGAGCGAGCAAAGGTTTGTTGTGAAGAGCTGGGGCGCGCCACCCAAGAGCCTATAGGTAGGTGCGGATCGGCAAGAGCGCAATCGATCTTTTTGCCCTCTATCACCTTGGGTTGTAAGAACTTGAAACACACCACGCAGGGGCACAGCAAGCACGGATAGCCGTTGAGGAGAAAGGCGGACTCAGGGCCGGTGCTTTGACGCAGTATATTCGGTTACTCGATCGTGTTTGACGACGTCAAACACTGTTTGACGTCGTCGTCAAACACAAGTGGAGAATGGCCGTAGCTCCTCTCCACGAGCGATTGAGAGGACGTACCAAGTATCGATTCTGTATAGAATTGCGAGGCGCACACGCTGGTGCAGGCGGCGAGTCGTCGATCCGACTCGTTCCGACGTGAAGTCGCCGTGAAGGGTGGGAAAACAGGGCGATTTTGCCACATTTTGCCCTCTCGAGCGATCTTCTCGCGTCGGCTAGCGCGCGGGCCAGGATGGGCGAGCCGACCCCGCCACGCTGGACGGGCCAGCGGCTGGCACGCGCCGGCCACCCCGGCGGCGCGGCGGCCTCATCGCGCTCGTCGTCTGCGAGGCCACCGCTCGGCGTCGCCGCGTGCGACGGCGATCGCGCTTGGCTGTGAGGTGGGACGGCGGCATGGTGCGCGCGGGCGTGGGGGTGGTGCGGGATGCGCGTGCCAGCAAGCCTAGTTTCACCTCCCCAACCCCGCAGGCGCGCCGACGTGCTGCCCGAGCGCGTTTGGAGGCAGCAGCAGCTCCTCGCGAGGCGCCTTCGGAGGGGTGCCACACCCCTTTCCCAGCCGCGCGCGAGTTGAGCTCCGATTTGCGCTCTGTTTCGCACACGCCCGACGCTAGTAGGTGAGGATCGACCATCCTCCGCAAGCAGGGCTTCGTCGGGCGCGTCTTCGTCGAGCGGTGGAGCATCTCCCATGCTCCCCCCCGCGCCCTCCTCGCAGCCCGCCCGCGGCCGACACCGACGCCCTCACGGACTCACCCTAGTCGTAGGTGCGGGTTTTTTGCGTGGCCCCCGTCGATACGGGGCGCTGGGCGATGGCTGGGCTTGTCGCCGGGCGAGCTGGCCCCTCAGTCGGCCGCGGAGCGGAGGTGCGAAATCGAGGCGGCGCGGCCCCTACGCGCAGCCTGTCCGGCCGGCGCGCGCATGGTTCCGTAGCCCGTCTAGTGCCTCACTGACCGACTCCAGCGCCACGGTGTACGTGGCCGGTGTGGTACTGGGGCTGGGCAGCCTTGGGGCCGGCGGAGACCGCCGTCTAGCGGTCGCACTAGTCTCTTTTCGTTGTTTGACCTGTTTGTTTGACGGTTGTTTGACCATACTTTGAGCCTTAATTATTAATTCGGGTTTGGGTCTCTGAGGTCGCTACTAGCGTCCGTAACTTGCCACAAGCATGCTTTACAAAAGTCCAGCGGAGGGAGACTCTCAGAACGGCCGTCCGCGCGCGCTGTGAACAGCGCCGTGGTCAAACACTGTTCAACGTCGTTGAACACGTAGCGAAAGAGAGACCGTATTGTACTTCGAGGTAGTATGAACTCAGAACGGCCCCCCGAGAGCGCCTCTTCGACGCCCACGGGTCCCAGGGGGTCGGAGGGGTTGCGAGAGGGCCTGGACTATTTTTTGTTTGAATCCCGGGGGCCGTTCGAACATATAACGTGCGTTCCATGCCCGCTGCAGTCAGAGCGCTGGCGGAGGCGCGGCAAAAGGCTGAGTCCGGCGGGTCCGCCCTTGCCTCGCCATCGACGGTGTCCTCTGTGTCGGACATTAAGGGGTATGACATCGACAGCTCCGAGCGCGACGAGAAGACGAGGGCTCTTAAGGAGAAGATTGCGTCGGCGCTCGACCGCGCGCGCGCTCTCAAGACGGACCAGGCCTCCCTACCAGGCAGCCCGCGCGAGGATGGGGTGCCGCTGCTTGAGTCGGGGCACCACGAGGACGTCGATGAGCGGGTGCATGAAGCCAAACTACGGATTTGACACTGCACATCCGGGGGAGGCAGGGGGTGGAAGCACGAGGCCCATGTCGGGGCGGCCAGTGTCCATGCGGCTCTTGAACTTGATCGTTGATGAATGTTGCTCCTCATCGTGGTCTGTCTATGTCTCCGGGGAGATTCTGTCTCTCTCACTCTCCCAAACTACCTTCCTCTGATCAACTGTGTATCTGTGGCGTGAGCGCCATGTAGAAGTTGATCAGTCCATCGATGATCGTCGAAAGGCAACCTCGCAGGGCTTAATTAAGCGGGCTGCCTGCTGTCTTCGTCCTCCTCTCATACCTTACCTTGTGCAACTCACGTACAGTAGCGACGCGCAAAATGGGGCGCAATAGTACAGCCGCCCCGCAAGAGGTGCTGCGGGGCCGCGCGGGGAGCAAAATCACCGATGGAGAGGCACATGCAGCCGCGGCCTCGCGGGGCACGCCGCGTCGCTCGCGGTTGGTGACAGCAGCGTCGCTCGCCCCCACAGCGAAGGCAGCGCGCTGAGCGGCGCGCGGCCCGTGCAGCGCCGTCGCCCGCCTCAGTCGCCGGAGAGGTTCTTGAGGAAGATTGAGCAGTGCGAGCAGAGCATCTGCAGCATGCGCTCGTCGTCCCTGTGGAAGCCCGACGGGTCGGGCTGCCCGTCGGCGCCCGTCTTGTTGACGAGCTCCACCAGCCCCACCACCGCGCCGTCGTCCCCAAACACCGGTCCGATGAGCAGCGAGCGCATCTCGTACCCACGCAGCCGGTACACCTAGGAGTACCCGTTACCCGAGATTACCCGAGATCGCATCTCGTACCCCGCAGCCGGTACACCTCGGATGGTTCAGAGCATGCGAGATCACCCGCGATCACCCGCGATCGCCCGAGATCGCCCGAGATCACCCGAGATCACCCGCGATCACCCGCGATCGCCCGAGATCGCCCGCGATCGCCCGAGATCGCCCGAGATCACCCGCGATCGCCCGCGATCGCCCGAGATCGCCCGAGATCACCCGAGATCGCCCGAGATCACCCTAGAGTGCACCTCGTACGAGCAGAGCGGATGCCTCCGCACGTCGACGACGTTGAGCATCTCGCCTAATCTCGGGCAATCTCGGGCGATCTCGGGCGATCTCGGCTCATCTCCCGCCCGCAGACGCGGGACTGTCTCGCCGGTAGTCAGGACGTGGTGGCAATCTCGGCTAATCTCGGCAATCTCGGCTAATCTCGCCGGTAGTCAGGACGTGGTGGCGCGTGCCGCCCACGCGTACGGTGATTCGCACCTGCAGTTGAACGTGCGTCGGCTCGCGCCTGCTCGTCCTCAGTGGCTGCCGCCCGTCGGCACGGGGCGTGCTGTGCCCAGCCTTCTTCCCCCCGCGCCGGCCGGGGAGAGCCCCACTGTACTGCGCCACCCCGCGCGCCTGAGCTGTGAGCTGTGTGGCCGTCCTCGCATTCGCCTTCCTGGGACCCAGCGCTGGCTTCTGACTGTCGTTGCTGTCTATCCCTGTCTCGACTGTCTGGGCTTGTGCGTCCTGGGTCCCGGGGTTGTGTTTTTGTGTGAGCTGTGTGAGCTGTGCGCCCAGCGGTCCGGGGCCGCGTGAGGCTGTGCGTGTGCGCCCGTCCTCCCTGCTGGCGATGCGCGCCTCGTCCGGCATGGATGAGCTAGTCACGACTCGGTCCGTTCACAGCTGTAGCTAGTCCATTCACAGCTGTAGCTAGTCACCACTCTGTCCGTTCACACGTGAGAGGTCCCACCGACGCGCGCCTCGTCCGAGAGGATCGCACCACTCTCGGGTCCTCTCGGCTTCTCTCGGGCACTCTCGGCTACTCTCGGCTACTCTCGCGTACTCTCGCGTACTCTCGGGTCCTCTCGAGTCCTCTCGGGTCCTCTCGGGTCCTCTCGGGCTCACCATGAGTGATTTCGGGTCCTCTCGGGTCCTCTCGGGTCCTCTCGGGTCCTCTCGCGCCTCGTCCGAGAGGATCGCGCTCCGCAGCAGCGACGAGAACTGGGCGAAGGTGAGCTGCCCGTCCCCCTCCACGTCCACCGACGCGATCATCTTCTCGGCCTGCGACGGGCTGGTCGAGAGTACCCGAGAGTACCCGAGAGTAGCCGAGAGAGTACCCGAGAGAGTACCCGAGAGGACCCGAGAGGACCCGAGATTACCCGAGATTACCCGAGAGGACCCGAGAGGAGCCGAGAGGAGCCGAGAGTAGCCGAGAGGAGCCGAGAGTAGCCGAGAGGACCCGAGATTACCCGAGATTAGCCGAGATGGCCCGAGATGGCCCGAGATTACCCGAGAGTACGCGAGAGGACCCGAGAGCACCCGAGAGATCGGCCTGCGACGGGTTGGTCGACCAGCCGAGTGCACGCAGCGCCGCGGACAGCTCCATGGCGTCCACCTGCCAGCGTGGTCGCACCGCTGGCTGTGGCGGACGGCCAAACCGGCTCTCTCGACCGCCCAACCTTGTCCGCCGAAGCCTTAGAGCTTGAGTCGGCTCCCTCCAGAGCCATCTCTCCCTGCTACAGCCACCTCTCCAGCCACCTCTCCAGCCACCTCTCGGCCATCTCTCCCTGCTACAGCCACCTCTCCAGCCACCTCTCCAGCCACCTCTCGGCCATCTCTCCCTGCTACAGCCACCTCTCCAGCCACCTCTCCAGCCATCTCTCCCTGCTACGGCCACCTCTCCAGCCACCTCTCCAGCCACCTCTCAGCCATCTCTCCCTGCTACAGCCACCGAGCCCGACGAGCCGGAGTCGTACGCCCGGAACGCGCCCCACATCTCCTCCTCTGTCGGCGGCTTGCCTCGCATCCCGTGCGAGAAGAGGTGCTCGCCTTGTCGAAAGGCGGCCGAGGTGCGGCCGAGGTGCGGCCGAGGTGCAGCCGAGGTGCGGCCGAGGTGCGGCCGAGGTGCAGCCGAGGTGCGGCCGAGGTGCAGCCGAAGTGTAGCCGAGGTGCGGCCGAGGTGCAGCCGAGGTGCAGCCGAGGTGCAGCCGAGGTGCAGCCGAGGTGCGGCCGAGGTGCAGCCGAGGTGCGGCCGAGGTGCGGCCGAAGTGTAGCCGAGGTGCAGCCGAAGTGTAGCCGAGGTGCGGCCGAAGTGTAGCCGAGGTGCGGCCGAGGTGCGGCCGAGGTGCAGCCGAGGTGCGGCCGAAGTGTAGCCGAGGTGCAGCCGAAGTGTAGCCGAGGTGCGGCCGAAGTGTAGCCGAGGTGCGGCCGAGGTGCGGCTGAGGTGCAGCCGAGGTGCAGCCGAGGTGCGGCCGAAGTGTAGCCGAGGTGCAGCCGAGGTGCGGCCGAGGTGCGGCCGAGGTGCAGCCGAGGTGCGGCCGAGGTGCAGCCATGAAGAGGAGCCTTCTGTTCATCTCGTCGATCTCTCGTCCATCTCTCGGCCATCTCTCGGCGCATCTCTCGGCGCATCTCTCGGCGCATCTCTCGGCTGTTGGTCGCCGTCGGTGTCGACCAGCTGCAGCGTGCAGTGCTCGGCGCCAATGAGCTCGTGGCCCTCCTAGAGAGAAGGAACGGAGACCGCACCTCCCGAAGAAGGGCTGGGGAGGAGGACAGGCGCCCCCACCGTTGCAGGAGTCTTGCTACGGAGAGGGGGGAGGGCGCATCGCACACAGGGAAGGGAACGCCCCTCCTGCATAAGCGTCGAGAACAGCGTGCTCATCTCTCGCTGCCGCCGAAGCCGCTCGTTCTTGCCGAGGTCCTTGAAGAGGAGGGTCGTCATGCCGAGCAAGCAGCCCACGATCACGCCGCCCACCGCGCCCGCCATCCCCGCCAGCCGCACGCGCCGCATCCTCCTCTGTGAATCGGTCAGCTTCGCCGTGGGCAGGCCGGAGCGGGCGGCAATATGGTCGATCGTGTTGCCGAACAGTGTCCCGGACACGTCGGAGACGACCTGGCCGAAGGCTGCCGCGGTGAGGGTCGAGAGGCCGAGCGTGACGCCCAGCGTCGAGTCGATGTAGTCGCCCGCCTGGATCATGATCACGTTGTCCATGAAGCCAAAGCCGACCATCGGGATCGCCGCGTTCACCGCATGTCGGCGCAGCTGCCAGTTTGTTGGAGGAGAGAAGTCCTCATCGCGCACCCGCCAAGCATTCGGCGCGCGCGTACTCCTCACGAGCCTGCTCCACAGCTGCCGCTTGTTTATGCGGCACACGCTGCGCAGAGGTGCCGCCCCTCCGCGACGGCCGGCGATGGCAGCTAGCGAGAGGGCGCCGCCAATAGCTCGTCTCTGTGAGGAGACCGAGCAGGGCGCGGCAACGCCACTCGCCGACGACGACGAGGAGGCCAGCCCTGAGGACTTCGCGCTAGAAATCTGTCGCATCGCAACGATCGGCCGAAAAAAGAAAGAAATCCTGCCCTTGTGGCCCAAAACTTTTCTTCTTTCTTTCTTTTACTTACTCATAATGATTGTGCAATTTTCCAAACCGTTCTCAGAGTTCTTCCAAAGACCATCAAGTATGCATTCAGACAGTCTGTCTGGACGCTATCGCTTCTTACTGTGTGTCTTGTGAGCTTGTTTGTGTCTGTGTGTCGCTCGTGCGTGTCGTCATCATCTGTCTTGCGTCCACCCATACCGCGTTGGTGTCCAGTCCGAGCCTGGCTGTTCTTCACCTTTCTACCTACCTACCTTCTTACTCCCAGCTGGCAGCTCGGGGTTCGCTCGGTGGGTGGCCGCGTGATATAGTTCGACCACATTGGTGTCACCAAATGCCAGAACTCCTCGGCTCGCGCGGCAGAGGTCCTCACACTTGCAGAGGTCCTCACGACACGGGCGCTGGCACCCCCAAGGCAAACGAGAACAAGAATTTAAGCGCTCTCCAAGTGCTCCAAGTCGACAGTTTAAACATCCTGGGGACGGTCTGGGAACGAGTGATCACTCAACCACAGGACACACATGGAGAATAGGTCCTCATCACATCAGCATCAAGAGGTAATCTCGAGGAGGTCCTCAACAGGAGAGGTCCTCATGCTTGTACTGAGGTGCGTCTGTCGGGTTGAAAGCGGCAGAATCGCTGCACCCTCGCGTGGGCGGGGATTGCACTACACTGTGTTCTCAAAGGACATTAGCCGTCTCCCGGCATCCGCTCGAGGGCAAGAGGCGCGTGCATTGAGATTGACGACCAGCGCACTTCGCAGGACAACAGTAGCTTAGTCTTGTATGGTGTGCGATGATATTTATGCGGAACATGTGGTGCAGCGAGGTCCGAGCTTCGTAAACCTCGCCGAGGAGGCAAAGCTGAATCTCGCCAGCCATGCCACAGCGGCCGCGGGCGAGCGGGGCGTGTGCGCGCCACGCGCCGCCCAGGGTTCGTGATTTCACATGGAAACAGCGAATCGATTTCACTTTCACTTTCACTTCACATTTCATGTGAAACGAAATTTCACTTTTCCGAGCGAGTGTGAACGTATTTGCAGTCGAGAGTATCTCGACGCATTGGGAGGGCGGCGGCGGCGGCGGCGGTGTTCCCCCGTCTCTGCTCCTCCCCCGTCTGAGGCTCGCGTGGCTTCCTCCCTCCGTGCTCCCGCCGGCGGCTGGTTCTGCCGTACAAGGCCCCGCAGTTCTTCCGCAACGATCTCTCGGTGTCCGAGCTGGTCACCTCCGTTGCCCCATGTCAGGACCAGGGCTCCCGTCGCCGACCCGTGTTCACGGCTAATCTGGGTCAGCGCCCCCACCACTTCGTTCCCCACCAGCTGTTCGAGATCCGATGTGGGGCGGATCCCCGTCGGCAGAGCCCCGCCCCCTCCTTTTTTTCTTTTCCGGACCGACCGGGGAACAAGACCTGGTATGGGCTGGTGGAACTCCGGGCCTCCGTCCGCGACAAGCTCGAGACTGGTATGGGCTGGTGGAACTCACGGGCCTCCGTCCGCGACAAGCTCGAGAGGCTGGCTCTCCACCTTCTGTCTCCGTACGAGAGAGTGAGTCTGACGGAGACGGCGCTCATGGAGCAGCTCTGGCCTCCGGGCGGCGGGCGTGGACAGAGCGCAGTGCTCGTCTCGGTTGCTGATGGCAGAACCCTAGTCACCACCCGCCGCCCTGGCTGCCACTACTGGTGGAAGGTGCTTGCCGAGATCGCTGATGTTGCGTCGCGCGACCACACGCTCGCGGCTGAATTTGTGCTTCGCCTTCACGAGTCTTCTGTCGTGAGCCTTCGCAAGCGGGACAACGCAGCCGTCTCCGTGCCCGTATGTGGGTTCGACCGACGCGACGGATCCGCCGACGTTCCAGTTCCGCATTACTACATCATCCCCGACGAGATATGCAGCGACCAAAAGAGCCAAACGCCGCTCGTCGAGCGGAAGGCATCCATCTTTGCGCGCGACTCTTACTTTTGTGGTGAGACGCCTCGCCCCCTGCCTTGCCAACGCACGCACTTTGGCCTCATCTCGCGCAACGCAACAGCGGTGCGGGCGTCGGGGGTGGAGTGGGATGTGGCGGTGACAAACGCAGTCAAAGGTGGCGGCGCCTACAGCGGTCGTCTGGTGAGCAGACCACCGCGGCCGCTCATATCCTTTGCCGAGCACCGGTATCTGTTGTCAACGGACGGTTGGGTTAGCGGTGGTAAATTATCGCAGCTTCTGGCGACGGGCTCGGTAGTCCTCAAGCCCAGGAGCATCTCGCGTATGTACTTTGAGTATCTCCTGGAGCCAAACTTGGTTCGCTGACACACGCGCCTCACATATGCATATGCATATAGCACACCTAGCAATCTTGCCCCCAACGGAGAACCTACCCCACCGCCACCGCCGTGCACAGCACACCGACGCATCCTACGTATGCTCGCAGCATTTTGTTCCGGTGTGGGAGCATGGGCAGGGGCTGTTTGACGTCATCCCAAAGCTGCGAAGGCTCGAGCAGGAATCGCAGCGTGCTGCAGCCATCGCACGCAACGGGCGCGAGTTTGCCTGCAACGTGCTGACGCGTGAGGGGCGGGCTGACTTCTGGGGCGCCCTCCTTCGAGGGCTGGGGCGGATGCGCAAGTACGACATGGACCAATCTCTCCTATCCAGAAGGCTGCGGTGTGACTCCTACGGAAGCTCTGTGCCGGGCTCGACGAGCAGCGGACGTGGCGGCGCCCAGATACCACCTCTGAATCTGAACGGATCTTGCTACGCCTACGAGCTCACGCCGGGTGCCCGGGGCGACCAGGTGCGCGGTGCCACGGACGGCTTTTTGTCCTGTCTAAAGCGGTGGGAGGAGGGCGAAGGCGAGGAAGAGACCAGAAGGAAGTGGAGAGCACAGGAGGAGCGGTGTCGCAGGGCGATGGAAGGGCTGAAGTACCGATCGCAGCTCGAGGCGGTGAGGCAAAGTGCTGACTGCGACCCGCGCCGCTTTGACACATAGAGGAACGGCTCTGACCCTCTAAGCTCGATCCTCTATTGTGCAGTGTCAACAGAGGGCGCACGTCCACACACATTGCCATTGTACATTGACAAGAGTAAAGATACTACCCTGGCTCACCGTACACCGACCCGCAACACACCGGAGGCGGAGCGTGCGAGTGCGAGCGCCCGACCGTGGAGACGACGAAACCACGAATTAGAGTTGAGTACATCTCACATATTCGTTCTCATAAACGCGTCGATAAAAGCTCATCTGTCAGATCCTCTCATTTATGCCGCCCCTCTCGGCGGCAGCAGGGGGAGATCTGCGGGCACATCGTCTGCGGTGCCCACGGACCTGCACCTCGCCTTGGCGGCCCTCGCGGCATCCGCCTCGCTCAGGTTGGCGCGGGTGTAGGCGCCGACGGAGAGGACGGCGAGGGAGGCGCCGAGGATTGACTTGAGCGGGTAGATCTGCCCGAGGACGAGCCAGCCGCCGATGATGCCGGCCGACGACTTGAGCTGGCCTGCGCGGGCGCCAGGGTTGGTGCACTGATGTTAGCACACCTCAGGGCCAGCACTGTGCACACACTGTGTCGACCAGGTGGCACGAAGGACGGTGTTAGCAGATTCTAACACCTCGGCACAGGGGGCGTTCGCCGTCAACGTGCCAACACCGTTCTAACATTAGAGCGCAGGCAGGTCAGAGGTCTGAGACTGGGAGGGGCTCGGGGCGAGCAGGCAGGGAGAAGAGTCTGGGGAGGGGGGGAGGGAGGAGGCGTGGTTGGCCTAGGATGGTGTGCGTGAGCGCGGAGCAGGCGCCCATCACGAGGAAGCCCGACCAGTTGACGAGGAAGGCGCCGGCGGAGGAGGCGCCGAGCAGCGCAGCGCGCTCGACGGTCCACTCGTACCTACAAGGGAGGGGCCCGAGCAGGCTGTGGGCGGCTCCACGCCTGCCTTGTTCGTCTCCTCGGCGTGCCGGCTCGCACTGCAGCAGCCCCGGAGGGTCGACGAGCGGCACCATCGCCCCAATGACGAGCGTCGACCACGGCAGCACCGCTCGCATCAGCGCCAGCGTGTGCCACGGCTCGCCTCCCGCCTCGCCCTTGGCCACGCGCGACCAGAGCACTTTGTACGCTGCGGCGATCGGGACCTGTGACATGCCATGGGCGAGTCGCGGACGTGACTCGCCTGACTCGGGCAGCCAAAGCCGCGGCGAGCCGCGCCCAGCCCAGAGACGCGAGCAGCCCTGGGAGGTTGAGGCTGAAGTCGGAGACTGAGGCGGCGCCGACGCCGGCGCAGACGCCGGCGAGGCAGAGGCCGCGCACCAGCGAGACGCGCTTGCTAAAGAGGGCCAGCTCGAGCACCACGATGCACGGCGTCACCAGCAGCTTGCAGGTCGTGTAGAAGCCAACGTCGTTCAGCTTCAGAGCGAGGTTGTTGATGGCGGGCGCGGCGCCGACGACGACGGTGAGGACCGCAGTGCTTGTATTGAGCGGCAGCGGGCGCAGCTCGAACGCACCGCACAGGCGCAGCGCTTCGAGGCCCGCGATGTTGAGCACGTAGTGCGCCAGCGTGAGCGTCGTGGAGAAGCCAAAGTTGATCCGCGAGAAGACGGCCTTGTTAATCAGCACGATGCACACGGCAGCGGCAAAGTTAAAGCTCAGATAGACGGCGTGCTGTGACGTATCGGATCGCATATGGTCGTGGTGAGAGGAGCGTGGAGAAGTGGATGGCGCAAGTTTTTGATCTCCCGACATCGCGCCACAGCCTCTCTCGAGGCCTCGAGGGCTGTCCCCCCCCCCCCCCCCCCCCGAGGTGGATATGTATCCCACACCGCTCTCTCGAGGTTCTCGAGGTGGATATCCTTTGGCCGCGTTGGGTAGCGAGGATTGGTGTAACCCGAGCCACGGAGGCGTGTTTTCTGACGGCCGACCGCCAGTGCACGGAGTTGCCCCTTCTCCGACTGCCCCGCTGAGTTGGCAAGGTAAGGGGAATGATCAGAATGGCAAGGCTGGGAATGCGTTCTCAGAACGTTCAGAACACCGGCCACTGGGCCCGCCTGAGGCGCTGAGACCCGGAGCCTCTCTCACGGAACAGCCCTTATACGATAAATTGTACGGGACAGCCACCCACTCAAAGCACTCACCAGGCTCACCACACGAGTATGCCGCTTCCTATTCGTCATCCTCTTCAAAGCCGACAATGGCTTCGTCCGCCGCCTTTTTCTCCGCCGTGCGGTACGCCTTGAGTGCCCGGTTCAGGTTCTGCTTGCCGCAGTTGTCGTACAGCTCCTCGAGCTCGACCCAGCGCGTGTCAATGAAGCCGTCGTCATTCTGGTCCTCTCCAAACTTGCCGCGGTGAGGTAGCACAGCGACGTCTCCGCCGCGGCCAGCTCATTGCGCCGCTTCTTCCTGACGAGCCGCTCAGGGTCGGCGAAGCGCATGCCAATCACCTCCTTGATCTCGAAGCAGTATGTCGGCACGACGGCATCGTCTCCTCCGCCGTCCGCGATGCGCTTCTCGCGCTCCGCCGTCGCCGCCTTCTGGCATTTGTAGCGGGTACACATGGTGCGGCGCGCATACTTGAGCACACCGTGGTTGGTGCAGTTGGCGCACGTGCCTGTGGGATAGGGCGCCATAGCGACGCGCGCGCTCCAGGTATTTTTCGGGTATACCTGAGAATTCTCGGGTATACCCGGGTTTTACCCGGCCGGCCACCTGGGTCGGTCCGAGGGTGTTCCAGGAATGATCAGAATGGCGAGGGCCAGAACGTGTTACATGTACTAGTCAGAACGGACCCCAGATGCCGTTCCTGCCAACTCAGCTGCCCCGGCTAGTTCACGGGTTTCGCGGGAGTGACCCCATGCGTCAAACCCGAGACCTAGCGCGGGTGGGTTGGAGGGGGCTCGCCCCGTTCCTCCCCATCGGGCCGCATGTGCGGCCACGCCTCGCAGATTCGTTTCTCGCGCCTGGGTCAGGCGCGCGGGGCATCCCCCGGGCCGCTCGACCAGCGATCCGAAGAGTGGCCGCTATGTGAAGGAAAGAGCGGGGCCCTCAGGGTACGCCTCGTCCGGCCCCCTCCGAGGGGGGAAGGGAATTGCGGGGTCCCCACGGGCGCCTCTCTTCGGCCCTCCCGAGGGGGGGAGGGGAGCAAGGGGGTGGGGGGGTCGGGGCGGTGGGGAGGGGTCTCGGTTTCGTGGGTCTAATACTTGCCTTTCGGGGAGGGGCCTCGGTTACGGCTAGCGCAGTGGCGCCCGCCCTACGTCTTCCCCTCCTCTCCCCAGAGGCAGCGAGTAGGCAGCTAGTGGAGGACTCGAGCGCCTAAATGTCAGTCAGTGCGGGAATGGCGATGGGAGTGGTCGGTCGGGTGGGAAGGAGGGCGGGCGGGTGGGCAGGGCGGGCGGGCGGGCGGGGTGGGGGAATATCCAGCGTTGGCAGCAGCGCCAGCAGTCGCAGCAGCCAGCAGCAGCAGCAGCAGCAGCCGCAGCAGCAGCGGCGGTGGCCTCGCCGCCTGCGGTGTCTAATCTTTCAGTCTATCTAGGCGGCCGCGAGGTTAATATACCAATAATGGTGTCAAAACACCGGGGGGTGGTTGGCGCGCAGGCACCTGAGGAGTCGCCGTCGAGCGCCTGTGCGCCTCGGCTTCGACCCCTCCACGACACAAGACGCTCCACTACCCGGGTAGGCACAAGACGCTCCACTAGTCTATCCGGGTAGGCACCCCCCCTGACACGAGGTGCTCCACTAGGCACTCCCTCTCTCTCTCTACCATGTTCGTCACTGATTTGGTTTGCCCCGTTCCTCGAGTACTCCCCCGACCTCTTCCTCGACTTGGTCCTCCTCGGTCGCTTTCCCTCGGGAGGGGCACTGCTGCTCGCCTCGCCGCCTTCCGCCATCACGGTCGGCGCCTCGTCGTCGAACGCCTCCCCTCTCTCGCGCCGCCCAAGGACCATCTCGCTTCCTGGGGCACTGCTGCTCGCCTCGCCTCCTGACGCCATCGCGGCTGGCGCCTCGTCGTCGAGCGCCTCCCCTCGTGCCGCCGGGCTGATCGTGTTGGACCCTGCCTCCGCCTCGTCGAAGTCGTCGCAAATGCTCATCTCGTCCTCGTCGTCGCCGACTGGGTCGCATCTTGGGCCTCCGCCAGCTGTTGGTAGGTCCACCTCCCCCTCGAGCTGCCTCTCCATTTCCAAGTCGTCGCTGGTCGGCGCCGCCTCTTCCTCCGCTCGTTGCGCCTGCTCTACTGCGTCCCTCCGTCGCCATCTTCGCCTCGGCTCCCGCTCCTGTTCCCTGCCACCCGCCCCTCCCTCCTCCTCGCCCCCTCCGCTCTCTCCCCGCTCCTGCTCCTCGCTGGCTTCCGCCTCCTCCTCTCCGCGCAGCCTCCTTTCTATCGTCTGGCCTGCCATTCCGAGCGCATTCTTCCTCGCCGCCTCCTCTGCGGCGTGACCGTGAAGTACGTCCGATGTCGCATCGCCAGCATCCAAGATCTGTCTCTGCCTGTCGCTCACCACTCGCCCGTATCCCAGCGTAAGGGCGAATTCTCCAAAGGGCCCTATCCTCGTCGCAAGCTCCAGCGGGTGTCGGTACGGTCGTCGTCCTCGTAGCCCATGGGACGGCTTAGGGTCTCCCTCGTCCTTTGTCTGGTCTCCGCTAGCCTCTGCCTCGTCGCCGACTGTGTCTTGGAAGGCGTCGTCTTCCCCCTCGCACTCACAGGCTTCGCTGTCGTCCGCGTTGCCCTCCAGCTGCTCGTTGGGCGGGTCGTCGCTCGCGCCTCGGGCCGCTGCTCCGTCACTTCCCCCCTCTGCGCTCGCGCCTTCCGAGGACGGCCCCGCTCCTCTCGCCGCCTCCGTACTCCGCTTCTGTGCCAGGGCCGTGACCTGCCGTATGATGGACTCCGCGTGGCATCGGCTCGGGCGGCAGACACAGCCAAGGCGAACGTCGAACCCTTTCCTCAGCAAGTCGGCCAGTCGCGCTAGCTCGTTCCACCTCTCGCCGGGTTTGGTGTTCGGTCGGCCGCCAGAAAACACGCCTCCGTGGCTCGGGTTACACCAATCCTCGCTACCCAACGCGGCCAAAGGATATCCACCTCGAGAACCTCGAGAACACACACACACACACACTCAGAGCTTGAATTCTTCTGAAAAACGGCGTTTTGGCCGCGGGGTACATCTCGCGGGGTACATCTTGGACTGGATGCTGAAGATTGCCTCGCTTCTGCTCGTCGCTCTGTCGACGTCTGCCCTGCCGGTGCGTCGCTCCGCCCAGCCGTACTTACTCACATGCAGGCTTGAACTTACACGCACCACACGAGTGCGCAGGCAGAAACCGTCGACGACATCAACCCAGCCGCTCGCGGCCTCGCCTTTGCGCCCAAGCCACATCCTCCCGTGCCCGACGTGGTAGACGACCCCGCCTGGCTGATCGCCACCTCTGGCTTCTGCTCGAACCTCAACGTCGTGATCAAGGAGCGCGACGTCGAGGCGAGCGAGACGGAGGGCGACACGGCGGCGCACTTCATGGCCGACATCGAGTTCAACTACTACCCGCAGACTGCGGTCAAGTTCACCGATTTCCCTCACCACCTCGCGAAGACCATCGAGGGCGACGCTGCAGAGGCTGACGCGCTGGTCTCGAGCGCATGGGACCACAAGAACATCGCGCTGCTCGAGCCGACGTCCACGTGCAGCGCCGACGAGCAGGCCGACCAGGCGTGGGGCATCTCCGTCTTCAAGGTGGAGGAGCACCGCCCCTGCACCGACGGCGAGACCGCGTGGGAGGGGCATCCCTGCGTCCACTACTCCGGCTACGTCTCGGCGGCTACGTCCAACTTTGTCAACGTGAATGAGGGGCGATTCGTCTGCCAGCTGTTCGTCGACTCAAGCCTTTGGTCAGTCAGTCAGTCAGTCAGTCAGTTGGGGTAAATTATCCACAAAATTCTTTTTCCCGCTGTGAGAGAGGCTTCTTAAGAATTCTTTTTCGCGCCAGTTCGCACCTGTGTCGAGCCTGTCTGCTGTGAGAGAGAGTTCTCCTGTTTAAATTCTTTTTCCCGTCATCTCCTATCTATTCGCTCGATCTATCCGCTCGATCTATCCGCTCGATCTATCCGCTCGATTCTACACAGCAGCATCAGCAACGCTTGTAGCGCTGCCGCTGCATAATGGCGACGGTGCCGAACAGCTGCCGGTCCAGGACAAGCGAGCAGACAGGTGCATGTAGCGAGCGAGCGACTGTCATCGGCACAGCCACGCAGGCGGAGAGCGTGGCCGACGCGCTGTCGGCGGTGAAAGAGTACCGCGAGAACAACACTGTCGTCGATAGGGAGGAACGAGTCCTCTTCGCACAGCTCGAGGGCGACGAATCGGGAGTGGCAGCGCCGTCGGCGGCACCCCAACGCCAGAGGTCCTGGCGGTTCTCCTCCACGCCCAGCCGCTACTCGCGACTGGACGAGGAGGCCGGTGCAGCGGATGCAGTGGATGACGACGCCTGCGACGCCTGTTCGGCCGGTGGCCGTTGGGAGTGGGCCTGGGGCAGCCTGCAGATATTCGCGCTGCACGAGGTTCAGGTCATGAGCATGATGCTGCCTCTGGTGGCCATCGTGAATGCCGATGCCGAGGCGGCGTCTCGTGACAGAGACACTCGCAACGTCGATGTGACTGCGGTGGTCAAGACGATGGACTCGTTCGACGGTCCTCACGACGGCCTCGGCGACCCATCCGCAACGGGCAGCCACCTGCGTGTCATGTTCTACCGCATCCTGCCCGTCTACCTGGCCGCGCGAACCAGCTCACTCGCGTTTGAGGCCGTGGCGAGGGTGGTGCTGCTGATTCGGGCTCATTCCGACGCCGCCTCGCTCGCGTGCAAGGCGTCTTTCGGCTGGCCGTCCACCGCGATCCTCTTCTCACTCTTTCTCGCGTCGGTCCCCATCTGGTTCCTCTATTTCGACCAGTACTCCGCTGCAGAGACGCCTCCCGACGCCACCACAGAGCCGACCACCAGAGGAGCGGTCTGCGCGTTCGGCTGTCCTTTCGGGGGTCTGATGCAGTGGCTGTGGCGGCCGACGCGCCGCGACACTGACCCGGCGGCCAGCGTGTGGGCCGGGTTGGGCCAGCTGCCCCGATTCTGGCCGATCGTCCTCTGGCTGCTGTGTGCCGCCGCCTCTCGCATCTCGCTCGAGGTGCCGCTCCCCGGCGTGCACTCGGCCTCGCACTGCCCAGCCCGCGTTGTGTCGCCCTGTTGCACGCGGAGACGTGTGCCGGGAGTGGGCCTTGCGTGCCCGGGTGGACCTTGCCTCTCGTCGCCGTAGGTGCTCGTCGAGCAGTACGTGGACGCGCTGACCGAGAACCGTTTCGCGACGCGCGCCGAAGAGACGCACCAGGCGCAGCTCGTCCTCCGGAACATCGTCGCGGCGGCGCGCGACGCCGAGCGCTCGAAGCGGCAAGCGAAGCAGGCGGTGGCGGCCAGTCGCGTGCAAGAGTGGTGGAGGACCAAGGCCGGTGCGCGCCGGCCTCGGGCGCGGCCAGCCAGCCGCGAGGGCGACGGCGACGGCGGGTGCGAGGGCCTCGCAGCGGACGACAGGTACCTCGCCCGGTGGGGCAGCTTCTTGGGCCGGCTGAACTCCCTCAAGGGGGCGCTCGTGTTCGGGGCGGGCCTCGACGACGCGGCGCGCGCGGACGTCTTGCTTCTCCTCCGCCTCGCCCCGCCTCGCGCCTCACCTCGCGCCCCGCTTATCCTCCGCCTCGCCCCGCCTCGCGCCTCACCTCGCGCCTCGCGCGCAAGATCCGCCCGATCAAAGCCCCCCCCGTCCCCCCCCACCACCACCTCAAACCTCAGGCGAGCGTGGAGGAGGCACGCAGGCGGGCGAGGCGCGTCTTCCTCTCGCTCTGCCAGCAGCAGCACTTGCTCGTCGACGACTCGCCCCCCCCTCTCGGCCGCCTCGGCTCGCTCGCGGAAGCACCCGGCCGTGGGCCGTGCCTCCCGCTCGCGGCTACTGCGGTGGGCGAGCGCTTGGGCGCAGACCTCGACGAGCGGCCGCGTCTCCTCCTGGGTCTCGGCGGGCGAGGCGCGGCGCTCTGCCTCCCATCCCCTCGCCCGCAGACGTGAAGTGAACCGCGGGCTCGCGAGCCTTTTCGAGACCGACATTTCGGGACCGCGTAGGCGCAGCTCTTCCAGCCGACAGAAGAGTCGCTAAACGAGGACATCTTCGTGTCCGCCATCGAGCGCCTCTACAAGGACTCTCGGCTCCTCGCCGCCTCGGTCGCCTCATCGTCGCGCATCAACAGGCTGCTGTACACGTCTCTCTGGTGGCTGTGGGCGCTCGCCGTCGCCATCGCCTTCAGCGTGCTGTGGTCGGGGGAGCGGATCGCGCTCTGGCTGATCCCGTCCGTCTCCGTACTCGGCGGGGTGGTGGTCATCTTCGGTCGCGCGCCCACCGACATCCTCTCGGGCGCCGTCTACGCCATGTTCACCCGGCCTTTTGACATCGGAGACCGCAGCCCGGCTGCGACCCGGTGCTGTACCCGCTGCTGGTCCGCGAAATCGACGGCCTCCGGACGCACTTCATCACCGCGAGCTGCGAGCTGCTGCTCGGGTCGAGAACCACGCGCTCCCTGGCGTTTCTGGCGAGCGTCCAGACGTCGCAGAGCATCCGGCAGGCGCGCAGCGACCCAAATTTTTGCTCACCGCACGGCCGTGCGAGCCGTCGGTCGGTGGTGATGGTCGGCGTCGGCGCGCGCCGACCGACGCGGCTCCGCACGTTGAGCGTGGTCAATCTCAGCCGTTCGCCCGCCACGTGCTTGCGAGTGCCAGTGCAGGTGCCGGTGTCGACGCCAGCGTCGCAGATGACAGGACTGGTCGACGCAGTCCAGCAGTATTGCGCCGAGGCCGTCGTCGACTGGCTGCCGGGCGGCGTCGAGGCACTTATCTCGCTCTCGCGTGCTCTCTCCCTCTCTCTCCCTCTCTCTCTCGCCCTCTCGTTCTCTCTCGCGCGCGCTTCCCCCCCCCCCTCCCCCCGCCCACGATCCGTGATTTGCTGCGACACTCGGGACATAGGCTCAGTTCGCCAGCACCGACTTTGCGCAGGGGCACATGAACCTGAACCTCTGGGTCACTTGCCGCCACCCGCCGGCCGACGTCAATGCGGTGTATGGCGCTCGCTCCGCCCTGCTACTGTTCGCGCGCGCCCGCCACGTTCCCCCCCCCCGCTCTCTCTCTCTCTCTCTCTCTCTCTCTCTCTCTCTCTCTCTCTCTCTCTCTCTCTCTCTCTCTCTCTCTTTCTCTCTCTCTCTCTCTCTCTCTCTCTCTCTCTCTCTCTCTCTTGACCTCTTGACCTCTTGACCACTTGACCTCTTGACCTCACAGCTGTGAGCAGGTTTGTGCATGCCTACATGGAGTCGTCTGGCATCGAGTATATCAAGCCCCTCGCGCCGATACAATGGAGGGACGGCGGAGCCTCCGGGCAGCCGCCGCCAGCATCGCGCGTCCCCTCGCAGCTGCCTCGGAGCAGCGAGCGAGGCAATCGCGTGGACGGAACGACAGACGCGACCCTTGGGGAGCAGGGCAGAGGCAGCATTTCTTTTAGTTGGTGGGGCCGCAACCTCTGATCGCGGGCATTCCGGTGACTCGCGGGGCCGACGACGAGGGCGCACCCGTGCCGCTCGACTGAGCCGATAGATAGATGGCGGGGCGAAGACACAGTCTGGCTAGCGACTGGACACTGAGCCGCGCGCGACACTCAGAGGGCAATAGAGGCGCGGTGGGGCCCGCACAGTGCGGCGTGCGCGTGGCGCAAGTTGCGCGCGCCGTATCCCCTCTGCTGTACATCTCGGCGCGCTCAGAGAGATGCGTGCATAAGGGGAGCTGATGAATGGTTGTAACCTGGTTTGTGGACCTCCCGCAACTCTCCTGACAGTCCTGACAGAGTCCTGACAGACCCCTGACAGAGTCCTGACGGAGTCCTGACAGAGTCCTGACGGCCTATTTTGGAGGTTTTCAACTTTGAGGTATTGTAACTATGTGAGGGTTAAATGAATGAATCAGTTCTTTGGGACAGTGTAATCCATTTAATTATTACCTCCAACTCAAAAAAAGTCTGGTGTCAAACGGACAACGGGGTCCCGTATGGTGGCCTGTAAGGGTAAGGTGCGGGAGGTCCACAAATACCAGGTTTTGTGGGGCAGCCCCGGGGCACATCTCGCGTTTCGTGCAGGTTTCGTGTGTACCCGAACTCCTGCAAACAAGTGATTTTGGCACCAGAAAATCACAGAAAATTCACAAGCGTTCGCGGAGGCCGGAGCCGAGCCACGCGTCACGCAGCAGCCCTGAGTGTGCGGTGGCGGCGTGCCGTCCTCCCATCCCTCCCTTGCGGGCCGTTGGGGGGCTGTGTGCTTTCTCTCTTTGTTCTAGGCGTGTGAGCGAGGGCTCTCGCGGGGAGTGAGTAGACTTTCACTCGCACGGCCCGGCCACGTTCGCCGCCTCATAGCCCGGGCAGTAGCAGTACTGCTCCTGGGTCAAGACGTGCTGCTCGCAAGGGATGTAAGTGCCGCCGGTAGTGAACAAGCCGCTGCTGGCGTCGAACATGCCCATGATGAGTGCAGCCTCAACGTCCGCATCGAGGGTGAGATCACATGCGGGGTCGTAGGCAGTCTTCACGTACGTGGCACAATCGGCCAGGGCGGCTCCGCGGCCGCCGCCGCCGGGTGCCACACAGGTCGCATCGTTCCCTGGGCCGGCGACCCCCCCACGCATCACGGTAGTGTCTTCCGAGAGGGTGGGGAAGTAGTGGAGCACTGGGACGAACGAACCCGTGTCCGAGGACATCAATCCGATCGCCGTGAGAGACGAGTCGGTCTGGGCAATGTCAATGACCGTCGTCCTTGGGCCATCGCTAACTTCCCCGAAAAAGCCTTCAAGGCAAACAGACGGTTCTATCGACGCAAAAGCGTCGACGCGGCTCACCGTCCCAAGAAGGCCGAGGAATGCGATGGCAACTCGCTTGAGCCACGACGTGCGGCCCTTACCCTCGAAGAGCAACATTGCACCTGCATGGAGGAGAGGTCGTCGTGGGCTGTGCGCGCCGGGGCTGGCGTCTGTCTGCAACGTGGGCGCAGCCCGCTCAGAGAGCTTCGGTGTAGGAGGTGGAGGGGTGCAGTGGCGTCTCTGTGCAAGAGCGCTGCTCTTTCGGGCTGGCGCTGGAGGCGAGCGGGCGCGCTGGCGGGCGCACCGTCTGACGCGGCGGTGTTCTTCGCGCGCGCGACTTTTGGGCGAGTTTCGTGATTTGGGCGTTCGTTGCAACTCGGCACACAGCAAACGACCGCAATTGCTTCGTAATTGTCTTGGCACTTAGCCCATGGGCAAAGGAATTGAACAAAAGAATTTTACAACAAAAGAAAGAAGAGGATTCCGAGACGGCGCATCTTGCCAGCTTGGGCTCAACAAGGTTTGCCTCTCGCACCCTGTCTGTTTTCCTTTCCTTTTTTCTCTTTTGAGAGCGCCTTCGTTGTTAATAATACAAGCCCGATGGTCCTGCGAGCGGTCCTTCGTCGCAGTCGCACACGCGCACACGCCACACCGCACCGCGCGCCCGCCCACTGCCCCGCCCAGGCGGGAAAGAGATGAGGAGATGGGACAGCAAAGGAGGAGGCCGAAACAAACACGTATGGGAGGGTTCAGTTGTGCGCCACGCTGCCCGGCGTTTCTCACTTTCCGGGACAGCCCCGCCCTTTCGAGGCAGGAAAGTGACGGCTACCCCCCCCCCCCCCACACACACAACATACATGTACATGCACACACACACACATACACAGACACACAGCCCCTTCCCCTTCCCTCTCAAGACCGCAAGGGCGAGGACACGCGTAGGCCGCACCACTAGCGAAGCCCACAGAGTGGGAGACTCCTATCACCGCCTCTGCCACCCTCGGCGTGAGCCTTGGCCGCCTCCCTCTGTCAGTGTGCCCGTGATAGTGAGAGACTGCCAGTGAGATGCCGGAGGAAGGTCGCTAGTCGAGAGAGATTGCCAGTGGAATAGGGAGTCCACCGTGCTGCGAACCTGTCGCTGTCCCTTTTGTCAGTAGCAGGAGAACTAGGAGAGCGCAACCAGTAGGAGGCCCGCGCCTGCCCCCGTGCCGCCGGGTGCAACTTTGTCCTATACGAGAGGGGAATCCCTGGGACCCTGTCGTGTGTGGGTGAACCCTGCCCAGCCCCCCTCCGTGTCGCGATGCGCTCCCCGCTCCCGTTCCCCTGTGTCCCTGATCGTCCTTACAAGATCCTGCTCGCGCAGGTGGGGACCCTGTCCTTCTCCCACCCCTTGTTTGGTGTGTCCGTTTTATTTATTTTATTTATGGGAGGAGGACAGGGTCCACACCTGCACGAACAGGATTTTGGAAGGACGATCAGGGGCACAGGTGGGGCTCTGCTGCTCGTCCTGACAAGGCTCAAGGGATGCCAGCGTAAAAGAAAGAAAGAAAACAGACAAGCCAAGGGAGGGATGGGAGGACGGCACGCCGCCACCACACAGGGATTTTAAGGAGAGGTGTGTGATGCGCTAGCCGTCGCCCACCCTAGGGAGTGAGAGAGAGAATTCTTGATACGAAACCACGACGACACACACCAGTCGACTCGCATCGGTTGCCTCCATGAATAGCTTCTCTCTCTCTCTCCTAGGGAGTGCCAGCGTGCTGTGAAAGCGTGTGTTCTGTCATGTTGGGTGCGCTTGTGCACACCCCGTTTACTTCCCTGCTGTATTCAATGAATCGGTCGAGCACATCGCTCCACGACGGATCATTACTCTTTAAGGGAGTGAGTGAGTGTGAGTGTGTGTGTGACACTCACACACTCACACACACACACTAGTGTTAGAATTCTTTATTCGCCCTCGCCGGCGTCGGTGCGCTCTCGAGAAGCCGCCGCCGAACGCCTCTCTCTTGACTCCGAGGCACGGCTTGAGCACGCCCGGCCCGCGGTGTGTTGCGCGCCGCTGCCTTCGAAGCCATGAGGTCTTCGCGCGAGCAGAAGCCCACGCTCCTGTGGTCGCCGCACGCGGCGGGACAGTTCGCCATCGGAACCTCCGACAAGCTCTCCATCTACGCCTTCCAGCACGGGCCTGCGGCCGGAGACGAGGTCGAGTTTGACGGTCCGCGGTCACGCAATCACTGCTCGCGCCTCCCACCCCCTTGCGACCACCCTCGCCGCACGCCCAGCCGCGCTCATCGCCCACAGCGCCCCTCGCTCCTGCACCGCCTCGCGCCAGCAGAAGTCGCCGCCCGCCTGTCCGCAGGCGCGCCTGCAGACGACAGCGTCGGCCTGGAGAGCCTCGCGCCGCGTCGGAGCGAGCAGAGCGTGCGCCCTGTCTCGTCTGTGAGCGACGTCTCGCAGCTCACCTGCGCCACTTGGAGCCCTCGGGCCGACCAGCCTCTCACGATCGCCATCGGCACCGCCACCGGCCGGATGGTTCTGCACGAGTGCACGCCGCGCAGCGCCGCGGCGGCGGAGGCGCCGCCGGTGCGCCCGCGTGTCGCCTCGGGCGGCAGCGCTCGAGACGGCGTCTCCGCTAGTCGGCCGTGACTCGCCGGCTAACTCGCTGCCGAATAGGTGCGCGGCGTGTGTGTGTCTTGCCTCGGCAGCAGCGGTGCGTGCTCAGCGACTCTGAGTCGGGGAGTGGCCGCAACGCTCTAGGTGCGCGAGTTTGTGCCTCGCCAGCAGCGCGTCTGCTTTTCTCTCGCCTGGAACCCCGCGTTTCCACAGCTCATCGCCGCCGGGCTCGATCGCGACCGGCGCGACTACGGCGTGCTCGTGTGGGACGTGTTCAGAGAGCAGCTGTGAACAGCGTCTCTTCACACCTGCAGCTGTGAACAGGCGTGCTCGTGTGGGACGTGTTCAGAGAGCAGCTGTGAACAGCGTCTCTTCACACCTGCAGCGGTGAACAGGCGTGCTCGTGTGGGACGTGGAGCGCGACGCAACCGCCTTTGAGCCGGCACTCAGCCGCACGCCGCAGGGAGGCGGAGGCGGCGGTGGCGGCGGAGGCGGCGGCGGAGGCGGAGGCGGCGGCGGCGGAGGCGCGGCCGGTGCGTGGCCGTGCGGCGGCGTCAGCATCACCGAGGAGTGATGGAGCTGTGAATTCATAGGCGGAGGCGCGGCCGGTGCGTGGCCGTGCGGCGGCGTCGGCGAGTCGTGCCGCTCGGGAAGCCCGCGGGCCAGCCGCGGCGGCGCGGCGGGCGGCGCGGCGGGCGGCGCGGCGGGCGGCGGCGTTAGCGGCGGCGGCGGCGGCTCCCACTCCATCGGGTACGACATATCGACCGCTTCCGCTGTGCGGACAGTCCCTTCGGCAATCTCGCGCAATCTCCCGCGGCCTGCCGCACCCTCTGCCGCAACCGCCCGCGACCTCCCCCAGCCTCCCGCAACAGGCGCACGCGTTTGCGCCGCTCGCCAACTCCGAGGCCGCTGTCGCCGCCTCGTGGCTGCCGCTCTCGCCGCATTCGCTGCTCGTCGGCACGTCCTTCCGCTGGCTCCGCCTCTTTGACGCGCGGGCGCGCGACGAGCAGCTCGCGTGCCACGCGCACCAAAAGGCGAGATCTGGGGAGATCCCCGCACCTCCCCGCACCTCCCCATATCTCCCCATATCTCCCCACAGGCCGTGTACGGCGTCGTGTTCGACAGCTTCGACCCGCACCGCCTTCTCACCTTCTCCGACGCGTCCGATACGCCCACCGGCCTCGTCAAGGGGTGGGACCTGCGCCGGCCGCGATCTCCCGCAATCTCCCGCAATCTCCCGCAATCTCCCGCACTCTCCCGCAACAGGTGGGACCTGCGCCGGCTTGCGCACGGCTCTCCACTCTTCACCCTCTCTGCCGCCGACGCGGCGAGCAGCGGGCGGGCGGGCGGGCGGGCGGCGCAGAGCCGAGGCCTCCTCCAGGTTGGCTGGTGCGCGACGCAGCGCGGGCTCGTCGGGACGATCTGCGAGGGCGCCGCCGGACTCTGCCTCTGGGACATCGACCAGATGCTTCTCACCAAGCGGCAGCAGCTGCAGCAGCAGCAGCAGCAGCAGCAGCCCGCGCCGCCGCCGCCGCCCGCCGCGTCGCAGCCGCCGCAGCCGCCGGCGGCGGTGGCGCGGGAGCAGGAGCTGGCGCACGCGCTCCCGCCAAAGGCACCGCCGCATCTCCCCGTATCTCCCCATACCTCCCGCCATATCTCCCCCTATCTCCCGCCAAAGGCACCGGCATTTCTCCGCATATCTCCCCATATCTCCCGCCAAAGGCGCCGCCGAAGGCACCGCCGGCGTCGCCCGCGCAGCCGGCGGCGGCGGTGCACGTCGCCGCCGCCGGGCCGCTGCCCCCCTCTGATGTGAGCAGCGACCCTTCACACCTCGAGCTGTGAATAGGTCCACCTCGACGCCGCCGGGCCGCTGCCCCCTCTGCTGCTGCCCGCGCAGCTCACCCCGAGCGCCGACACGTGGCAGCGCCCGTCCGCCGCCGAGCGCGCCGCCGCCGTCGCCGACTACAGCCTCCCCTCCGCCGCGACGCTCGCCCTCTCCGCCTCCGACGCGCCGCACTGCCTGCAGCTGTACGAGCCCGAGGCGCCCCTCGCCACGTTCGCCTTCCACCCGACCGAGCACGCGAGGGTAGATGCGATCTCCCCATATCTCCCCATATCTCCCCATATCTCCCCATATCTCCCCCATATCTCCACCCGACCGAGCACGCGAGGGTAGATGCGGAGATATGGGGAGATATGGGGAGATATGGGGAGATATCCACCCGACCCAGCACGCGAGGGTAGATGCTATCTCCCCATATCTCCCCATATCTCCCCATATCTCCCCATATCTCCCCCATATCTCCACCCGACCGAGCACGCGAGGATAGATGCGGAGATATGGGGAGATATGGGGAGATATGGGGAGATATCCACCCGACCGAGCACGCGAGGGTAGATGCGGAGTGCGCGGTCTGTAACATTCTCGCACCCCACCCGGCGCGTCGAGAGGGCGCACGGACTCCGCTTGTGTTTGGCCGTCCTCCGCCGCACTCCCTTGTCGTCGCAGCCCCTCGTACTCACGCGGTGCTCTGGCTCTGCAGGCGATCGCCCTTCCCCCATATCTCCCCATATCTCCCCCATATCTCCCCCATATCTCCCCCATATCTCCCCCATATCTCCCCCCAGACGACCCGCCCTTCCCGCCCCGAGGTTGGCGTACTTAGCACGTAGGCACGCCAGGCTGCTGGTCCTCGTTCGCCGCGCCGCCCCCGACGGCCTGCTGCGAGAGGCGCGCCAGCTTGAGAGATGGGGAGAGATGGGGAGAGAGGGGGAGATGTGAGGGGCCTGCCAGCTGGAGTGTCCAACTTGAGTCAGTGTCAACGAACGAGTGCATTACTCAATATTCATGAATGGCCTGCTGCGAGCAGGTGCGCCTCTCCTCCCTCTCGCCGCTCTCGTGGTCGCCTCGCGGCTCGCTCCTCGTCGCCCTCCCCTCCGGCATGCTCGCCTTTGGCGCGACGCGTCGCCCGGCGGCACGCGGCGGCCGGCTGCGCGGGCTGCCGTTCGGGCGGGGCGGCGGGGGTGGCGGGGGCGGCGGGGGAGGCGGGGACGGCGGGGACTGTTTCGCCGCGGATGTGCTCGATGCGATGCGGTGGCGCGCTGAGGCGGGGCACGGCCTCGACGCAGAGCGGAGCTGTTAGCTGTTGATGAGTGGCGCGTCGCTCTCCATGCATAGGCGGGGTACGGCCTCGACGCGCAGAGCGCGCTGCGGCTCTTCGAGGAGCGAGGCGCCGCCGCGGCCGTCACTTCGCCGAGGGAGCGGCGAGAGCTCTACGAGGCGTGGCGGTTCGTCCACTCCGCGGCGTCGCAGGCGTCGGTGCCGGGCGCGCCGCCGCTGCTGTGCGGGTTCGCGCAGTTGCTCGCGGACAGCGCCCCCGCGGTGGCCGCCGAGTGCTCCTCCTCGCTGCTCCGTTTCGAGTCCTCCGCGCGCAACGCCATCCTGCGCTGCTGCGGCTGGCCGGTGATGCGCGACCCCGAGGCGCCGGAGGAGGCGCCCGCGCACATCTTGCTCCCTGGACAATGTCCGAGACGTTTCCCGGAGCCTTTCTTGCAGGCGCTGGAGGAGGCGCTCACCGCGTACGAGGCGGCGCTGCAGTTCGAGCGGGCGGCGCTCGTCGCCCTCTTCCACGCCGGCGCGTGCGAGTCGTACCGCGAGCTCGAGCGCGCCGTCAAGGCCCACGCACGCACGCACGCGCACACGCACAGAGAGACACACACGACACACACACACACCCCGCTCGCCCACGCGCACCGGGCCTTGCACTCTGAATGCCGTGGGGCTGCTGTCTGCGTCTAGACGTGGAGACGCGAGGGTCGCCCCCCCTTCCCCCTCTACCTTGTGTGTGTGGAGAACTGGACCTTGCCTTGCCTCTCAAGGCGCTGGAGCGGGGCGGCGCCCACCCGGGCTTGCCACCCCGCCGGGCCGTCGACCTGAGGATGATCGCGATGGCGCGCTCGCCGTCATGCCGCGCACCACCCCGCTCGTCGAAAGTCAATGACTCGCGATCTATTCCTAGGCGCGATATGGGGAGATGTGGGGAGATGTGGGGAGATGTGGGGAGATTCATTCCTTCGCCAAGACTTGCTGCGGTCTCTCCGGCCCACTCTCAACCCTCAATGCTCGCCTACCCTGAGTTACCAGGTGCTGGCGGGCTTCCAGACGCGATCCGTGCTCTGGTCCGCGACGGTGCAGTCGACCGCCCGCCGCGTCGCCTCGCCGCACTTGCGCCTGCTGCTCGCCACCCTCTGTCTCTGCACCGAGGCCGAGCAAGAGCCGCGCGAGACGCCCGCCGGCGGCCTCGACGGTCTCGGCGAGCTGCTCGACGCGCTGTTTGCGGACCCGCCCCTGGCTGGCGCCGCTCCAGCCGCTCCAGCCACCGCTGCCGCCACTGCCGCCGTCGCCACTGCCCTCTCCGCCCCTCTCCCCGTTTCTTCGCCCGCCGGCCTATCCGCCGAGGCCTCTCGTGGCGCTTCGAGCAGAGGTGCGGGCGCGGGAGCAAGCGGGGCGCGTGTCGAGGGCGGCGGCGAGGGTGGCGGCGGCGGCGGCGGCGGCGAGGGCGGCGGCGGCGGCGAGGCGGCGCTCTCACTAGCAGACTCGACCGCCTTTGCCTGCCGTTTTCTCTCCGACGAGAGGCGACGCGCCCTAGATGTGGAGACCCGTGAAAACGAGCTCCGACTCCAATTAGCACCCGAGAGGAGTCGCAGTGGTGTCAACGGTGGACACGAGTGGCGGCAGTAGTGGTGGAAAGGCGGCGCGCAATGGCGGCGGCAATGGTGACAGCAGGTGGCGGCAGGTGGCGGTTGCAAATGATGGCAGCTGTTAGCAGTGGGGTGTGGTGGTCGACTAGACACGGCAAGATTGCTTGTGCTGGACTCGCCAGAACCCTGATGCAATCGGCGATTCGCCGTAGGCTCGGCACGCTCTTCGCCTCGGCCGCCGCCCGCTCCGAGGCGCGTGGCGGGCTCGGCGGGCTCAAAACAAGAAAACGAGGCGGGCTCACGCCGCACGCGGGGGTTGTGAACAGGCACGCGGCTGGCTGGGCGGGCTCTGCTTCTGTGGGCTGGGCGAGCACGCGTTCCCGCTGCTCCAGTCGTACATCGACCGCAGCTCGGACGTGCAGACCGCCGCGGCGCTGCTGCTCTCCGCGCCGAAGGGCGTCCTCTCCCTCCCGCTGCCGCGCCACTGGCTCGACACGTACCGACGAATGCTCAACCGGTGGCAGCTCTACCACGCCCGCTGCCGGCTCGACATTGCCGCCGCGCGCGCGCGCAGCGCCGAGGGCGAGCCGACGCGCCCGCCGAGGGCCGGCCAAGCCACGTCCAGGGCGCTGTTCACGCGTGTCCGTCCCGTGAGCAGGCGAGCGGAGGGTCGGAGAGCCGGCGAGCCAGGTGTTCGCGCGTTGTGCGTTTTGCAACGCGTCGCTCCAGACGGGAGGCGGGCAGGCCGCCCGCGCCGCCCCGAAGCGCGGCGGCGGAATTGCACCGGGCCCGGCGGCGGCGCGGCTAGCGGCGCGCGCGTCTGCGTGCCCGGCCTGCAAGAAGGCGCTGCCGAGGTGCGCGCTCTGCCTCGGCCACCTCGGCTGCCCGAACCCCGCCGACCTGCCCGAGGCGGGCTCGGCCGCGCCACTGCCCGCGGCAGCGGAGGACGCGGATGGCACCGCGCCGAGCTCAGGTCTGGGCCGGTGGATGGTCTGGTGCCAGAGCTGCCGGCACGGCGGGCACGCGCTGCATGTGGAGCAGTGGTTCGCGCGCCACACCGTCTGCCCGGTTGCCGGGTGCGACTGCCAGTGCGCGCTGCTCGACGCGGGGATGCTAGGGAGGGCCGGAAGGCAGGCCGAGCCGGGCAAAGAGTAGAGTGTGGCCCGCTCAGCCTCGCGGGGGCTTCGGCGCGGCGAGGGGCGGATGCCATGTCCATGTACTCCATGCGGCCGTACATACGGGGTTTGGACCCTGAGTTGCAAAGGGGTTGTGCGCTGGGCCCTCCTGCTCGGCTCCAGCGAGTAGACAAGTCTTGTCATCAACAGAGAGTAGCTAGTTCCATTTCACTGAGTGGCACTTAATCTTGCACGGCCACATACGGCTCTACCGGCGCTGTGGCGGCTCGTGCCCCCGGCAGTAATGATGGTCATTAAAAAACCTATGTATTGGGGCTGCAGCAGACTGCTGCTGCGCATGGCATACAGGCGTTCGCCAGACAGCGCAGAGGCTAGGCGACCGGGGAAGGACTAGCTCAAGGGCAACACAGCGTCGCAGGCTCCCACGCCATCGGGCCCGCCGTTCTCCATGGCGCGCCGTTCTCCATGGCGGACGGGGCTGGTGCGCAAGCGCCGGCCACCGTCGTGCCGCCGGGGATGCGCAGCGGACCCTGGAATAGCTACGATCGCGCGCAACTGCAAGACGCGGTGATGGTCGCAAGGCTCGCAGGTGCGTCGCAGGTCAGGCTGATAAGGCCTGGCTACGCGACCATCGAGGTCGACGCACCTGAAGCACGAGAAGGCCGCGGGCGACCGCGAGTCTGTGCAGGCGGCGCGGGCCGCGGCTCGCAGGGCCAAAAAGGCCCGGCAGAAGAAGAACAAGGCGGAGAAGGCTGCGGCGGCGGCGGCTGCGAGCGAGGCCGAGCGTGCGGGCTACCCGTACGCGCAGCTGCGCGAGAACGCCATGTTCGTGATGGAGGGCCTGGAGGCTGCGGCGCAGGCGGCGCGCATCCCCTGCCCACCGGGTCCAAGATTCAGGTCGCCTACTCGCTCCCTCCCGAGGGGGGAAGCGGGTTCGGCGACATGGTGTACGCCACGGTCCCTATGGGCTCCGTGGCGACGAAGGTTGCCCGGGACTGGCTCGCTAGCGAGCTCTACGAGCCGTTCCGGCGAGGCAAAATTGATGCGGCCTAAGCGCGCGCGCCGCGGTGGCGGCGAAATATAGTATTATCTCAGAGGAATATAGTGTGAATGCCCGGGAACACCTTCTGCCCCCCCCTCCTGCGACCCCCCAGGCTAGATGGAGTAGTCACAGATAAGCCGGATGAAGATTCTGCCCCACACAGCCCCTTACCCCTTCACCCTCGCCTCGCTGCTTGGTGTTTCTGAACACGTAGACGACCACGCTGTGGGGATTGTGTGCGGGTTGTGTCTGGGAGGGAGGGAGTGGGGTGCAGGTTGCTCACCCACGGCACCGGGCCGGTGCTTGCACTTTGAATGCCGTGGGGCTCCTGCCCGTGTCCCGGGCGTGGAGATGCGAGGGTCGCCCCCCCTTGCCCCACCACTTTGTGTGTGTGGAGACGTTTACCTTACCTTACCTTACCAGCCGTTGGCGCGCAGAACGAGTCTGCGGCCCCCGGTTGGGACGAGTGCGCGACGCGGACGAACCGCTCAATGTGGCCGGTAGCTCGCGCTGCCGGCGGGGTTGGTTGCGTAGGGTGCCCACAGGGCCCCCAAAAAGAAAGGAAAAAAAGAAATGGGGAAGCCCCAGATCGCAGAGCCGGCAGAAAAAAATCTAATAATGGGCTCCAAGTGAGAAAAAAACTGCACTCCAACTGCTCCAAGTGCTCCGCTCACACTTATGACAACCCCCAATACCCCAATCCTCACAGAAGCTTGTACATGTGGGTGCATTCTCTCCTACTCAGCGCCCGTTTCCTGTGCGCGCCGCGCCGCGGCCCGCCTTCTCGCTTCTGTAACCGCCGGGCGATGGTCTGAGAGTCAAGAGGATGCAGGCCACGCCTCAACCTTCTTGGGCAGCAGCTGGTTCGACAGGTCCTCTCCGTGGCCTAGGCAGCCGTCCTCGCCCTTGCCCCAGGCAAAGACAGCCCCGTCGGCGGTGAGGGTGAGGCTGTGCATGCCTCCAGCCGACACAGCGATGACGCGCCGCCCCACAAAGGCCTCGACCTTCGTGGGCAGCAGCTGGTCCTGCTCGTCGCCGTGGCCCAGTTTGCCAAAGAGTCCACTGCCCCAGCTCCAGACGGCGCCGTCGGCGGTGATGGCGAGGCTGTGCGCGAGTCCAGCCGACACAACGACAACGCGCTGCCCCGCCAATGCCTCGACCTTTTGTGGCAGCAGCTGGTTCTGCTCGTCGCCGTGGCCCAACTGGCCGTTCACTCCTCCGCCCCAGCTCCAGACACTGCCGTCGGCAGTGAGGGTGAGGCTGTGGAAATCTCCAGCCGACACAGCGACGACGTGCTGCTCAGCAAAGGCCTCGACCTTCTTCGGCAGCAGCTGCTGGTGCTGCTCGTCGCCGTGGCCATGCTGGCTTCCACGGCCCCAGCTCCAGACAGAGCCGTCGGCGGTGATGGCGAGGCTGTGCATGCCTCCAGCCGACACGGCGATGACGCGCTGGCCCGCCAAGGCCTCGACCTTCTTTGGCTGAAGCTGCCGCTCCTCGTCGCCGTGGCCCAGCTTGCCAAAGACTCCACCGCCCCAGCTCCAGACGGCGCCGTCGGTGGAAAGGGCGAGGCTGTGCGCGAATCCAGCCGACACAACGGCGACGCGCCGCCCTGCGAAGGCCTCGATCTTCTTAGGCAGCAGCTGGAACTGCTGGTCGCCGTGGCCCAGCTTGCCAGCATGTCCTTCGCCCCAGCTCCAGACACAGCCATCAGCGGCGAGGGCGAGGCTGTGCTGCGCTGCAGCCGACACGCTCACGGCGCGCTCGCCGCCCAGCGCCGACGGGAGGAGGGTCGGCGTGCTGAGCCGCGTCACGCCCTCGCCGTGCCCGAGCAACTCGGGATTATAAGACGGCGCTGAGCCGCACGTCGAGAGCCGCCCCTCGCCGTCGATGAAGAGGCTGTGCTGACGATCTGCCGCCGCCCTCGCCGGCGGGTTGGCCTCGCACAGCAGCGCCGAATAGCACAGCCATCGCACGGCGCAGCTCTCGCCCTCTGGCTGCGCCGGCAGCCGCGCTCTCGCGCCCATAAGCGGATGCCCTCTACCGCTAGCGAGGCGTGGAAGAGGAGCGAGACGGCCGCGGCGCGAGCGATGTCGGCGGGGTCGCAGCGAGAGAGGGCGCGCGCGAGGAGCTCCGTGGGGAGCTCGAGGAGGCTTATGGGCGGCGGCGTGGCTGGCGAGGGAGCGGTGGCGGAGGCCGAGGCGAGGCGGCGCGAGCGGCGGCGCGACAAATTGGACATCGCCAGGAAAAGAATTTTACCTCCACGAAGAAAAAGAATTCACATGAAAATACCGCAGCTTGTTAAGGATTTTCTCGGAATTACTGTGTGATGCGCTAGCCGTGAATCGTGTCGTGCGCCCAACTTTTGTTCTAAAATTCTTTTCCCTCGCAGGAGTCGCTTAGGCGGCTCCCGTGGTGTACCTGCGTTAGTGCCAGTAAAAGAAAAAAGAAAGAAAACAGACACGCCAAACGAGGGATGGGACGAGGACAGGGTCCCCACCTGCACGAGCAGGATTTTGGAAGGACGATCAGGGGGACAGGTGGGGCTCTCCCGCACGTTGTTTTGTTTGGCTCTCCTGCTCCTGACAAGGGACACGACAGGCTCGCAGCGCGGTGCGCGGTGGACTCCCACATCCACTGGCGGTCTCATCTCAGTCTAGCGACCTGCCTCCAGCTTGTCGCTGGCAGTCTCTCCTACCACAGGCACACTGACACAATTAGTGCCAGTAAAGAAAGAAAGAAAGAAAACACACAACCCAAGGGAGGGATGGGAGAACGGCACGCCGCCACCACACAGGGATTTTAAGGAGAGGAGAGTGTGATGCGCTAGCCGTCGCCCACCCTGGGGAGTCTGCCTCTTCGTATCTCTTTTCGCAGTCTCTCGCCGCTTCTCGCTGCAACCTTCATGCCACCTCGCGGCCGTCCCACTCTCGTCGTTCTCTCCCTTGTCACTTCCTCCTCTGTTGCGTCGTTCTCTTCTGCCTCGTCCTGCGACGCCGCCGCCTGCCGGTCCCTTGTTCTCGCGGCTTCTTTCGCCTTTCGGCGCAACTCCGTCCTCCTCGCGGCGTATCCTGGCCCCTCGAGTCTATCGAGCTCCCCTCGCGCAAGGACCACATTTCTGACTCCCACTCCGATCATTTGCCTCCAGGTCATGTTGTTGCTCAGGTCCACTCTCTCTTCGAACACTCGTGCCTCGACGGATGATGCCGGCGCTGGAGTCCCCTTCGGATGCATCGTGACATCTGACAACTGAATTTCCACTGGTTCGTCCTCCTCTGAGTCATCTTCCCCGTCCTCCTTCCGCTCGGCCCTTCGCTCGGTACGTTCGGTGTGGCTCACCCTCCATGCCGTGAACAGGCGCTTTATCCACCCTATATTCTTCTCTCGTTCCTCTGCCCGTGCCTTGGTCTTGTCGTTGTTTCGCACCCATGTCTGTATGGCAATCGAGGCTGCCTTCCCCACTACCTGTAGTTCACTCGTCACCTCTCCCGCGAGCTCCCTTCTCTTTCTTTCGGGTATGGAGTCCGTGAGTGCGGGTAGCGTGCAGGCAATCACGGGTGCTATTTTGTCGTACTCCTCTTCGGCGAGCGCCCCAAATCTAGACCCTTTCGCCTTTAAGGAGGCTGCCCTCGCTCGTCTCAGGAATGTGGCGGTGTCTTTTGAGTCCGGCGCCTCCCGTTGAACTCTTGCTGTCGCCCTCGCTGTGTGTTCATCGAGCTTCCGCATGAAGTGACGCGCCTCTTCCTTATTTCCAGCGCAGCTGCCGCTCAGTATGTGCGCCAACGACGCCTGTGGTGGCTCACTGTCTTCTTGTTTCCAGTCGTCCCAGTCTTTTCCCCGCGTCTCCTCCTTGCCTCGCGCGCCTCTTTTGAGAGAGAGAGAGAGAGAGAGATTGTTGTTTGTGTTTTGTCGCTCTTTTGCGACCTCATCCCTAGCCGCTTTGCACGCTCTGCATCCCCAGAACGCACTTCTCGTGGCGGGGCCCCTCATTCCCCGTTTCTTTTCCCCCTCTAGAATACGCCTGTGGTGTGCCCCATGTGGCACCCCGACCTGTTGTTTGTCTCGCCTGGCCCCCAAGATCGTTTTGGTCGTCACATTGTGATCCCCGACGTCGTCAAATGTCGCCCGCCTGTCCTTCCCCCCGTTCTCGTCTGGTAATCTCATCTTATTATCCCATAGTGCCAGTGCGCCCTGCAAATTTCGCTGGATGAATTCTTTTTGCGATGCGCCTACTTTGGCCCGGAGGCGCGGTGCACCGCCTTGCCGCTGGTCCACCTGAAGCTGGGCCCGCTCCGATGATCTCCTTCGGCGGAACCGCCGGACCCTCGAGTAGCGGCGGCAAGAACTTTGGCGTCGAGCTGCCCTCGCTCGACTGGCAGGGCCTCAAGCGGACGTGCGAGCGGCTGAAGAGCTGCCTGCAAGGGCGTGGCGATGTTCCGGCTCCGGGTGGGCCGCCTCCACGGCCAGACTACCTGAGCAAGAAGCGGCTGCAGATGGAGGAGTTTATTGAGGCGCTGCGCCACGAGATCTTTTACCAGTACAACGCCGCGCGCGCCGACCCGCAAGGCTACGCCGACACGACGCCCGGCGCGCGCTCACCGCAGAGCAGCGGAGGCTCATCGCAGGGGTGGGGGGAGAGCTCCGCGAGCCCTTCCTGTCACCGTAGGCTTGCCGCCGGCGGCCGCCGCACGGCTGAGAGCGAGGCAAGCGGTGCCGCCCTTTGCTGCCATCTCTGGCGAGCTGACAGGCGAGGCGATGAGGAAGGACTACGCCGAAGAATAGAAAAGAAATCACGCCTCGGGGGGAGCTGACAGGCGAGGCGATGAAGAAGGTGGCGCGGCTGGGCTATGTCGAGGAGGAGCCGGACGAGAGACTCGGCGAGAAGCCGTACCTGCACTGCCTCGGCCGCGGGGGCAGGACCGACCAGATGGACGAGATGCGGGACGTTGTCGCCAACGCGACTGCGGCGACCGCCGAGCTGCTGCTGGCTCCGCCTCGGGCTGTGAGCGGCGCCTGTTACACGGCGGGCGGTGCGAGCAGGTGATCGCCGAGCTGCTGCTCGACGAGGACAAGCTGCCCGTCGCCTTTGACCCCTTCTTCACCGGCCTCGGCGTCGCCATCGGCCCCAACCGAAAACACGGCGCCGCACCTCGCACCTTCGTGGCGGACATGTCGGGGACGCGGCCCATGACATGTCGTGGGCGTGCCCATGCCGTAGGCACCGTCACCTGCATCCACCTCGCGGAAGAGTGGGAGGACGACGACGACGTGCCAGACATCTTTGGCGTCGGAATGTGCCGCTGCTGCGTCTCGGGCAAGGGCATCATCAAACTCGAGGTTGAGTTCGTGCCGTGCTCCGTCATGTGAGCGGCCGGCGCAGGCGCTTTGTACAACGTAGAGGCCGGGCGGGCGCCGGCGCGGCCTCATTGCGCGGTTTACTGCTCAGGTTCCCGTCCCCCAGAGCACCGGAGCGCCGAGGTGCCAAGGGCCGCTGTATGTATGTATCGAAGGTGAAGAACAGCCATTAATAAAACAGCAGGTTGCGTTCGGACTGGACACTCCAACACAGATTGCGGTAACTCGGTATGCGGACGAAGACAGGGGCAGGGGCCGAGCGGGGGCTAAGCAGAGGGGCACTTTTTTGGAGAGTGCACGGTCTTTGGAGTGCGGACATCCAGGGCCAGGGAGCGATAGAAGCGCACCAGCGGGCCGGATGATCGCGGTATCGGGCTACGAGCAAGAGAGCCCTGACAACCCTGGTGCGTGCGCGGTGCGGGTGGCAGCGGGTTTAGATTTGTGTGTATCGCGCGCCTTGCGGGCGGGGGGGGGGAGGGGGTGGTCGGTGGAGGGGGAAGGTGGCTCTTTTCGCCGCCATCGCCAAGAAGCAGCTCCGGGCGAAGACCACTGGGTAAGATTTGTTTTTTACACACATGTCGCCCCCGCGATTCCTCGGCGCGCCCTCCCTCCCTCCCGCTCCCGCCGCCGAGCCCGCGCCCGCGCCCGCCGCCGAGCCGACCACGGGCGTCTTCATCGGCAACCTCCCGGCGGCGGCAACGGCCGAGCTGCTGACAGAGCTCCTCGTGCAGGCAGGACCGCTCGTGGGCGAGGCGCGGCTGCCCAAGGACCTCTCCGGCGAGGGGCACCGCGGCATCGGGTTCGCCGACTACGCGGACGAGGCGTCGGCCCTCTACGCGATCGCGCTCTTCGACGGCCTACGCTTCGGAGACCGGGCGTTGCGCGTCAACCCGTCGGGCGAACGGCCGCAGCGAGGAGCGGCGCCCAAGCCTCCCCACCCGGTGCTGGCGGCGCTGCGAGACCTCGCGTGCCACCCCGCCGCGTGGAACGGCGACCACCCGCGCGAGGGCATGTCCATGACGCCAGAGGGGAGCTGGCACCGCTCCGAGGTGACTGCTGGGCGGTACGACAGCGGGCGGCGCGAGAGCCACGAGGAGCGACACGCGGAGCGCCCCGCCGACCGCTACGGCGGCGGCGGCAGGCACGACGGCCGTCCCGCGCGCGAGGCCGACCTCGAGCGAGACTACGAGAGCCGGCGCCGCGGTCGCTACGACGACCGTCACTCGGACCGCCACGCGGAACTCTACGGCGGCCGCTTCGAGTACGACCGGGAGCGCGGCGGCGAGGGCCGCCGCCGATCCCAGTCGCGCGACCGAGACCGCCGCCGCCGCTCGCGCTCGCGCGGCCGCTCGGACTCACCCCGCTCGCCGCGCCGCCCGCGCCGCGCGTTCCGTGAGTGAGCGAGCTAGAGAGGTAGAGCGGTACCGGCAGTGAGAGGGTGTGGCTGAGTTGAGGAAATCTAAGGACGCGACCCACTTCGCCACAGTCCACAGACGGTCCCGCGCCTCGCCGCTATGACGGGGACACGGACATAAAAACTTCGTAACTCCTTGGCGACGAGCCGCGGGCTTTTGCCATTGCGTGCCAGCCTCAGACAGCCGGGCCGCCCGAGAGTTTTACTGACGAGTTTCTCTCGCGGGGGCGGCCCGGCACAACCAACCCTGTGCTCAGCACAAAAAAAATTCTGGCGCAGCGGCCGGCGTGAGCCGCGCCAGCTGTCGACAGATGTCGACAGATTCGATGGATTTGATGGATCCCTTGATGGTCCGATGGGCGACGGGCGACCCCCCCAAACCCCCCCACCAGGTCTCGAACCTGCCTCCACTCGCTCGAATCAGGCGCTCCGAACGGCTTTGCAAGCCGGCTTGCAGAATTGACGACTAATGCTTCACTGCCTGATATAGTACCATTTTATCGCTTCAGCATCAACGCCACGCCACGTTCTAGGGACGCAGAGCGCGCACTGAGAGACCACTCACATCGCTGTTGCGGGGCGGCAATGTGACTGGACTCGCCGTGCGCGCCCAGCTAACCCTAGCCACCAGCCTGCGCCATACCCAGGTACGGTCGCACCTGTCTCTCCACCTATCATCCCAACTCCTCGGGCGACCGCGCGGCTGCGCTACTCACAGGCCAGTCTCCCTGCCTCAGCTGTTACAGGCACCACCCACCGACCAGTCTCGACGACTAGCCGCGGCAGGGCTCGCTGCGCCGCTGCACAGCTTTACGCCACAACACAACATATCAACCAACGTAACCTCCCCCTTAGTGACCCACCCTTGCGGGCTCAGTTGCCGCATTAGGAGGGTGTGATAGAGTGTTTGGGTGAGAACAGGCGGAGTGTGTGTGCCTGTACGCGATTGGGAGAGCACTTGTGACAAGGCATGGTTAGGCGAGTGGCAATCGCTAGTGCGGACTTGCTAAGTCGTGTGTGCTCCCTTTTGCTGGCTAAGACTGGAACAATTTTTTGACGGGGACACGGACACGGGGTGTGGGGGTCGTGTCCCCGTGGCGAGTGAGAGATCTGCTCGACTGCTCGACGCGGATATCGATAAATAAAATAAAAACGGGCACCTTCCCCAGGATGGTAGTCTGCCGCAACCTCTTCCCAAGACGCAAGAGCGCCACGCTCATGGCTGGAGCTCCCGAGTCTTTCTTCCCACGCCCGCCCGAGTTCTCAGTCATCCAGCCACACACACACACACACATGCATGTCAATCAACCTAGAAAAAAAGACTCTCTGATTGCCGAATCAGCATGTCCCTGCTCGTCTCCCTGCTCCTCGCTCGGCCGGGCGGCGGCTCGGGTGGTGCGGAGGCGCCGCCGCTGCGCGTGCGCGCGCACGCTCGGGGCGGCGCTGGAGCACGCCTGCTGTCGCCGCCACGGCCCGACGCCCGGGGCCGGACGCCGAGTCAGACAAACTTTTGGCGAGGACCGAGAGCATCTTCTCACCGAGCATCTTAACGCCGACCCGCTCTCCTGCAACGATCCGCGGGGGAGGGGCTCGTGTGATCCGGCCGAAGCGGCGGCGCGTGGCGCGCACACGCCCCGCTCGCCCGCGGCCGCTGTGGCATGCCCGGCGAGATTCAGCTTTGCCCCCTCGGCGTTGTTTACGAAGCTGACCTCGCTGCTGTGCTTCGGGCGCGGCGGTTGGCTCGTGCGATGCGCGTGGCCGCGCGTGGCGTGGCTGGCCCCTAGGCATTCGTGGCATCCTATGGGTCGTCCAGAGTATCGACCTCTGGCGAGTCAGCCAGCCCCACTTTGAGGGCGCCATGAAGTACAGCGATCGCCACCTCGCTGGCCTCTCCGCAGGCCCCCCCCCGACCGCGTCGAACTCATCGGCGCGGGCTCTCTCGGCTACGGGACCGGCCCCAGCTTCGGCTGAGGGCTGACAAGCTGCCGAGCCGAAATCACTGTGAGAGTCGTGATTTCTTGTTGTTGTTTTTCTAAAATCTCTCTCATCAACCTATTGACTAAGTAAGACTATTTCATCTTAGCGTCCGAGCCACTCCGCCCTCCCAGCACGCACCTACAACCATTGCTTGATTGATAGGAAGGCGAACCATCTGTGTGAACGTTTTCGCGATCCTGTGTCAAACGGGAAAATCTCCTGGGAACTTTGGAACGTCTCTCTCTGAATGTCAATAGTAGGTCAGCGTGCGGGGCTGAGTCTTAGTCGTCGGCGCTGTGGGGCCAGATCCCAGCGCAGAACCCTGCAACGCTGGCATATACAGACACAACAAGACTAACCCTGACCCTAACCCTAACTCTAACCCTAACCCTAACCCTCTAACCCTATAATAACCCTAACCTAACCCACTCCCCAACTCCACACCGCAAATTTGAAAGATCTTGATGAAAATCAGGCCCGACTGCAAATTTCTTCACCATTTTCGCAGGCGCTCCGCGCCTGCAGATTTTGAAAAATTGGCACCTGGCCCAATGTGCGGTGTGGCGGGGCTGGGGGGCTCACCTGCCGCGCCCGTCTCCGGGTGTCCGGGGGTCCTGCGTGGAGATGCGAGGGTCGTAAGGTAAGGTAAAGGTAAACTTCTCCACACACACAAGGTGGTGGGGCAAGGGGGGGCAACCCTCGCGTCTCCACGTCTAACGACAGGAGCCCCACGGCATTTAAAGTGCAAGGCCCGGTGCGCGTGGGTGAGCGGTGTGTGTGTGTGCGAGGGTCGGGCGGGTCGCCCCCACTTGTGTGCACCCCACCTGCCACCAGCCACCACTTTGTGTGTGGAGCGAGAAAAAAATACCCAGAAAGTACCTTACTACTTACCTCTACCGTAGCCCTACAAAGACGCCTCACGCACGCCCGCGCTCTCCTCACACACCGGGCGGCTGCATCGACATGGCGGCGGCGAGGTCGTCGACGGAGCGGTGGACGTAGGGGATGGCCTAAGGTAAGTAAGGTAAGGTACACTTCTCCACACACACAAGGATGGTGGTGGGGCAAGGGGGGGCAACCCTCGAGTCTCCACGTCTGGACGACAGGAGCCCCACGGGATTAAAAGTGCAAGGCCCAGTGTGTGTGTGTGTTTGTGTGTGTGTGTGTGTGTGTGTGTGTGTGTGTGTGTGTGTGTGTGTGTGTGTGTGTGTGTGTGTGTGTGTGTGTGTGTGTGTGTGTGTGTGTGTGTGTGTGTGTGTGTGTGTGTGTGTGTGTGTGTGTGTGTCGCCTCCGTTGCGCAGGTCGGCTCCGTGTAGACGGCCAGGACGAGGAAGGGGCCCATCTTGAGCAGGATGATGCCTAATAATGATAATAATGCCTAATGACAATAAGAAGAAGGAGAAGAACCCATCTTGAGGAGGAGGATGCCTAAAGGGTGCCCGCCGACACTCAATCGATGGGGCACGAGGCACGGGGGGGGCGCCTCGACGGTGTGAGACATGCCCGCGGCGGTGGCGGTGGAGGTGCAGCGGCCGTAGAAGGAGGACTCGTTGACCTAGTTTACGATGCATTCATTGCGCGGATCCCGAGTCGTGAGCTGACTGGTGCATTGAGCGGCCACAGGAGGAGGAGCTCGTTGACCGCGGTGGGCTCGGCGAATCTCGGCGAGTCTCGGCGAGTCTCGGCGAATCTCGGCGAATCTCGGCGAATCTCGTCGACCGTGGTGATGAGGTACTGGTGGCCGGCAGCCTGAAGCAAGATATGGGGAGGGATGGGGAGAGATATGGGGAGATATGAGGTACTGGTGGCCAGCCTGACGCAAGATATGGGGAGAGATGGGGAGAGATATGGGGAGATATGAGGTACTGGTGGCCGGAAGCAAGGCGGTGGTGTGGGCAGTGTGGGTGTGCCCAGCGCGTGCTGTGCATCGTGAGGTGTGCAGTGTGGCTGTGCGGGCAGTGTGGGTGGGCAGTGTGGGTGGGCAGGGTGGGCAGTGGTGGGTGGGCGGGACGGTGCGACAGTGTGGCAGTCTGGCAGTGTGGCTGTGCGCCTGGACATAGTCCTGGTGTACGCGCCCCGCCATCACCGCCTCGACCAGCGCCGTCACCTCGGGCACGCGCATCGAGATGCCCTTTTGCGCCAGGATCGCAGACCTGAGGGCGCGCCGTCGCGCGTCACACGGCGCTCCCTAGCCCGCCTTGCCAGCGCAGCCGGTGTTGCCGACAGAGCGTGGGCGTGTCGGGCTCATGTGCGTGGTGGGCGCACTTGCGGAGCGTCGGTTGGTCGGGCGCGATGGGCAGCACGGCTGCGCCAAAGATGGTTCGCCCCTGCCCCACGAGGATGCCCACATACCGCTCCCAGTTCTTCGAGGCAGAGTTCTCTTCGCTGGGCATCGCGCGCCACGCTCCTCGCAGCCGCCTCCTCCGCCTCTTCCGCCCTGTTTCGACAACTGGGTTCGGGCTCCGGTTGCGGGTAGGGTTGTTCGTACAGCACTCAAAACCAAAGAGCACAGCGCAAGAAGAAGGGGAGCCCCTCATGCCTCAATCTTCTTGGGCAGCAGCTGGTTCGAAAGGTCCTCGCCGTGACCTAGGCAGCCGTGTTCGCCCCTGCCCCAGCTCCAGACGGCGTGCGTCGTCGGCGGTGAGGGCGAGGCTGTAGCTGCCTCCAGCCGACACGGCGACGACGCGCCGCCCAGCAAAGGCCTCGACCTTCTTCGGCAGCAGCTGGTTCTGCTCGTCGCCGTGGCCCAGTTCTTGCCAAAGCTTCTATCGCCCCAGCTCCAGACGGCGCCATCATCAGCTGTGCCGATACAAGTTATGTTGTGGCCCTGGTCCTGCCTGTTGAGGCACTCACCGTACTCGCCGATGCAGCCGCCGTGCGCATCAGGGCCGGATGAGCGGGCGCAGTGTGTTGAGAGGGAGTGCGACTGCACTCCAAGGAGAGGCGGGTGCGACGAGAAGCTGTCTGCCGACAGAAAGAGCGAAGCGAGGATCGCGGTGTGGAGATGCTGCAAATGCATGTGTAAATACTCGGCTGCGACTGTGCGCCGAACGACGTTACGTCACCCTCCGTTTAGTTCACCCTCCCCGTATATAAACCCTCGGGTATGTTGGGAAGAGCCAACAGGGCGCATCCGATTTCTTTTTGGGGCGCACCGAGCCGGGCATTTGCCTCGGTGGAGCCTCGATAGCTGCCTGCGTGGCGTCGAGGACGCGACAGGGTCCGTCGACCACGCCGCCATGGACGAGATTCTCGCGCTGCAGGCCGAGCTGGCGCGCGTGCAGGAGGCGCCGACTGCCTTCAAGCTCTCGGAGCCCAACATCGTCGAGATTGTGAGCACGCTCTCGCAGCTGCGGCTGGTCGACGTGCTCTTCACGACCAACGGCAAGGAGTACCTGACGCCGGAGCAGCTGCTGCGCGAGGTGGGGGACGAGATCCTCTCGCACGGCGGCCGCGTCAACGTCGCCGACCTGCCCGCCCTCCTCAACGTCGACCTCCCTCACATCGAGCGCGCCGTGACGCAGCTGCTGGCCGCCGGCCGCGACGGCCTGCAGCGCGTGGGCGGGGAGGTGCTGACGGAGTACTACCTCGACAGCCTGGCCGAGGAGATCGACACCGCGCTCCGCGGCGTCGGCCGGCTCACCCTCGCCGAGGTCGCAGTCGCTCACGCCCTCTCGACCGACTTTGTGACGTCGGTGGGGCATCTCCCGCGCGCGAGATGCAATCTCGGTCCATCTCGGCTGAGATCGGCTGATCTCGGGGGATATCAGGTGGTGGAGTCGCGGATCGGCGCTCTCATCCACGCAAAGCTGTCGGGCGGAAGCCGCTAGAAGCGGAAACACTCCTCCTCGTGTGTGGTGCACGCACTCCAGCCGGCTTTGAAGGGAGCAGGCCTTCCGCTGCACTCCACTGCACTCGACTGCGTTCCGCGGTCTTCACTGTTTCCCGGGCCTTGCACTTTAATGCCGCGGGGCTCCTGTCGTCTAGACGTGGAGACGCGAGGGACTAGCCTGGCCCTTGCCCCACCGCCTCGTGTGTGTGGAGAAGTTTACCTCACCTTACCGTACCTCACCTTACCTTAGGCGGAAGTCTCTTCACCGCCAGCTACGTCGCTCGGCACCTGGCGCGCGTGCGCGGCGTCCTCTCCGCGCTTCACGGGCCCGCCTCGCTCCCCGCGCTGCTCAAGGCGCGCAAAAGACACTTCCCCAGACATGTCCCCAGACACCTCGCTGACACCTCGCCGACCCATTCTCAGACACCTCCACAACATCTCACATTTCCCTAGCTAGTGAGCGCCTCTCCCCCCCACCCAGCCACCCAGCCAACCACCGACCCACACACACACACACACACACACACACACACACACACACACACGCACACACCCACCCCCCCACCCACCCACCCACCCACCCACCCACGCGCGTGCCCAGGCGCACGGCTTCAACGAGGCCCTCTTCTACGAGGCGGTGGGAGGCTTGCACGCCGCCGGCCGGCTGGCTGGCACGCTGCAGGCGAAGACCTCGTTTACGCCGGCGGTGCACCGGCTGGCGCAGGCGGCGGCGGTGGGCGCGAGGCGCGCGAAGAGAGCGGCGCGGTCGTGTCTGCGTCGTCCCTGAGTCCGTGTAGCTAAGAGCGAGTTGGTCCCTACCTTAGGTATGAGCAGAACGGCGTCGTGGAGTACGCGGCGCTAGAAGCGGAATACGGATTCTTGTCTCCCAACCAGCGCTCGGGAGGACACGTACTCCGCTGTCTTCATCCGTCTTCAGCTGTATTCACTGTCTTCCTGTCCGTTGCATTCACGCGGAGCTCTGAAGACGCTGCACAAGACCGTCCTCCCGCCCCGAGGCTGGCGTACTCAGCACGTAGGCTGCCCATATCTCCCCATATCTCCCCATATCTCCCGCCCCGAGGTTGGCGTACTCAGCACGTAGGTACGCGGCGCTGGCTAGGATGGGGGTGCGGAGTCGCCGTCTCCTCGGCCGTATCTCGGCTATCTCTCGGCTATCTCTCGGCGATCTTTCGGCGATACCTCGGCGATACCTCGGCGATACCTCGGCGATACCTCGGCGATACCTCGGCGATACCTCGGCGATACCTCGGCGATACCTCGGCGATACCTCGGCGATACCTCGGTGGTCTCTTGGCTAGGGGCACTCACCGCCCTCCTCGTGCCGCAGGTGCGTGACCCGCGCGCGCACCTCGCCGCAGAGCACCCGGGAGGCGTGCAGCTGGACAGCTGCACACTCGTACACACCACTCGGTCGAGAGACGGTAGAGTAGTCAGCCGGTGGCTATACACACCTACACCTCCACCTCGAAGCAGCAGCGATACCTGCGTGTCGCCCGTCCGTCCCCCGACCAACTCCTCCCCCTCCCCCCCCCCTCATTACCGCAGGCGTGCAGCTGGACAGCTGCTACATGTCCCCCGCCCTCGTCTCCGCCGCCGAGGCGGGCGTGGAGGAGGCGCTGAGCGGCGGCGGGCGGTGCAGGCGGCGCAGGAGCGGCTGGCGCACGCAGCGACCACTGCGCAGCTCGCATGCCGCGCGCTGCCGGCGGTGCGCTGCTCCGAGGGCGTCGCTGCCAAAGACGGGGAGGCGAGATCTAGCCGAGATACAGCCGAGGTACAGCCGAGGTACAGCCGAGGTGCAGGCGAGGCGCAGCCGCGGTACAGTTCTCTCCCTCTCGCTTCCGTGTCTCGCCGCATCTCGCGTATCTCCCCCGCATCTCCCCGCATCTCCCCATATCTCCCCATATAAAGCTGGTGGGTGGTGGGGCTAGGCGCTCGAGCGGGCGACGCTCAAGGGTCCGTGCGCCGACTGGCTGACGGCGCTGCTGCAGTGCGAGGCGCTCCACCGCGGCCTCGACGCCGCGCGTGCCGAGGAGCTCGGCGAGGAGGGCGGCGTGGCGAGCCGCAAGGAGCTGCTCTCGGCCGCCCGCTGTTCGGCGGCGGCGGCGGAGGCGGCGGCCAGCGCAGAGGCGGCCGTCGGCGCCAAGGGGTCCGGCGCGGACGCGTTTCTGGAGGCGATGTGGGCGATGGACGGCGCGCTCGGCGACCAGAGCCCGCGGCTTGACAAGAAGCGAGAGCGCGCGGCGCTCGACCGCGCGCGCGCGGGATACCGCGAGCAGTTGGCTGTCGAGACGGCGCCGGCGGCGGTGCTGCACCTCTCCGTGCTGCTCCTCGAGGCGCGCTAGTACGCCTACTACTACTACTGCTACTATTAGTATTTCCGTTGTCGGTGCAGCTCTGCGTGCTGCTCCTCGAGGCGCATTATC
>NW_005200535.1:107046-110866 GCF_000372725.1 Emiliania huxleyi CCMP1516
CGCGGTACGTTACCGTCCACTCGGCTGGGTCGCAGCTGCCTCTGCGCGTCCTGGGTATGTACCTTTGTCGCGCGCCGGAGACGACTCGACGCCGCTGAGATCGGAGATCAAGCTCTGACAGGTCGCACGTCGCTCCTTTGACGCCGACGTGACTCACCCGTGCAGATCACATCAGGACACGGTCTCGACGCGCTCGGTACGACGCCTGCGACCCGTCTCGGGTCAGGTGGCACGACGCTCATCGCGCCTGCCAGCGCTGCCGTGCAGGTTGCCACGACGAGGTCGAGCACGCTTCTATACGCTCGCCGAGCCTTCCTTTCCATCCCATTTGGCAGCCTGGGAACGGTGGCGGTCAGAGGCAAAGCATACGAGGGGTGGTGGAACCACATGTCACGGCTACTGCCGGCTCGACCCCACGATAGCCTCCGGAGGCTGACTTTGAGGCACAATCATCGGACGACGTCGGCGAGTTGAGTCGCGCTCGCGGTAGCCAGATGACCTCTCATACTAGTATCATCGGCCATGGCCGCAGGAAGCGCGGGGGAGGGCGCTGGGAGCAACACGGAGCTCCGTTGGACGTTTTCAAGATTAGCGTGTCAGAGTGAAATGGAACTAGCCACCGTGCGCATGGAGAAATCATTATTACTGGTCGGGAGATGGTGAGGAAAGAGCTCAGCGGGGGCGGGTCATGGCTGCAGAGGAGCACTCGCACCCAGTGGAACATGTTACTTACCGTACAGACACACGCACACCACGAACAAGTACGGCTTTTACTCTACCTCGAGGAACTAGGATCAATCGCAATCACACTTTCGAGCTCGCCTTGGCGACGCGCCCCTTGCGGCTCACCAGGGAGAACATCGACCTCCTCTGCTGCTGTTGCGGTTCCTTCTTCTGGGTTTGCAACTCCGATAGCTGCTTCTCATGCGAATCCAACCTCTGTTGCTGCTGCTGCTGATTCGCTGCTAGCTCAGCTGCCAAATCCTGCCTCTGTTGCTGCTGCTGCTGATTCGCTGCTAGCTCAGCTGCCAAATCCTGCCTCTGTTGCTGCTGCTGCTGATTTGCTGCTAGCTCAGCTGCCAAATCCTGCCTCTGTTGCTGCTGCTGCTGATTCGCCGCTACAAGAAGCTCAGCCGCCACCGATGCCACGGCTGCCTTGGCCGCCGCCGCCGCCGCCGCCGCCGCCACCTCCACCGCCCCTGCCACCGACATCACGGCGTGTGCCTCCTGATGCCCCCCGCTCGAAGCACCTGCCGATGGCAGGGTCGCTGTGGCGGTAGGTGCGGCGGCGACGGCGGTAGGTCCAGAAAAGAAACTCCAGGGCCACGTGGCGGTGACAGCGGCGGCGGCGGTGGTGGGGGCGGCGGGGTTGGGTGCGGCGGCGGCGGCAGCGGCGACCGGGCGCAGCTCCCCCGCCTCACGCTGGTACCGTGGGCTGGTCGGTCCCGCAGCCGACGACGACAGCTCGAGCGCTGTTGATTATGTGCGGTCATGACATGCGGAACGTAGAGAGACTAGAGTAAGATAAGGTAAGGTAAACTTCTCCACACACACGAGGTGGTGGGGCAAGGGGGGGCAACCCTCGCGTCTCCACGTCTAACGACAGGAGCCCCACGGCATTTAAAGTGCAAGGCCCGGTGCGCGTGGGTGAGCGGTGTGTGTGTGTGTGTGTGTGTGTGTGTGTGTGTGTGTGTGTGTGTGTGTGTGTGTGTGTGTGTGTGTGTGTGTGTGTGTGTGTGTGTGTGTGTGTGTGTGTGTGTGTCACGTCACTGCATCCTCTGCCGGTTCCTCCCGTCGCCTCTTCTTTGTTCGAATGTTTTTCAATCCATCCTTCACGAAGCCCTCCCATGTAGCTAGCGTTCTTTGCGAATGTCTCGAGATGGCCAGCAGGCGCTGTCTGTTCGCGGCCTGTGCGGGCCGCTCGTCCTCCTCGCCCTTCTTTCGTCCTCCCGTCCCTCCCCTCCACCATGGCCTCCTCGGCACTTCTTTCTCCATCCGCCTTGCCCTGCCTTTTCGTATTGTGCCGTTCGCCCTCCATTCGGTGACCTCCATGGCTGTCCGGCTCCTTTTGGGTGGCGCTCTCGATACGGTTGCGTCAACCTCGACGTCGCTGTCGCCCTCCCCGTCCCCGCCGGCGTCCGTGCCTCGGTTCGCGTCATCGGTAGCGTCTCCGTTGTTCCCTCGTGCCCCGCCGTCGCCCTCTCTGCTCGGGCCGTTAGCGATTTCGCTCCTCCTGCGTGTCGCCCCTCCGTCCCCTCCCCTTTCTTCGTCGTCATCGTCGCTGTCGCGAAAGCCCTCCGGTCCCTCGATTCCCTCGCCTATCCCCTCCGCTGCGTCGTCCCAGTTTATATCCTCATCCTCTGCGCACGTCGCGTTGGCTTCCTCTCTCCCCCTTTCCTCCCTGCCCCTCTCGCTGTCTGGTGCTAATGGACCCCCTTCCTCTCCCCCGCCACCGTCACCGTCTCCATCCCCGTCGCTACCGCCCTCCATGCCCGCCGCCCTTTGTTTCACACTCGTCTCTGCCATGTCCGCCGTCGCCGCCGTCCTGTCTGCTGCGCTCTGTGCTCCGTGGTACAGTCGCTTATTGTTGTTCAGGATTAGCTCACGCACCAGGACAGCCTCCTGCTCGTTATTTTGGCTTGCCGATATGCATCCAAAGTTCCACGCTAGCTCCTCCTTCGTCACGTCTATCTTTTTGCAGTATCTCGCGAATGCCGTCCGCGCTTGCTGGGGTGTTATTGCGTTCGGATCCGCCCTGGTCCCCGCCCTGTATCCCATCTCCTTGCGGTGGCTCTTGTATGAGTCCCCATATGACCATGTGATTTCTTGGCCTTCCTTGACTCCCCTCTCTGCAAACAGGACCATCACCTGCGCAGCTGCCTTGCCTAATTGTATCTCCTCGTAGCGTACGAAGTGCGTCGCCCTCGTGCCTCGTTTCGGCTCATTCGATGCTGCAGGCCAGTCGAAGTTACACCGCGCCGCGACGCTGTCAAAGTCGTCCCCGCTCTCGTCGTCACTTCCATCCAGCTGCGTCCCCCCTGCTGCCGTGTGTCGTGATAGTTCGTCTGGTACTGTCTCTGGTGGCTGCGCCGTTCCTGTCCGGAAGATCTCCCCAGTGTAGATGCCACACACCTCGAATTTATCCAGCCTCCTCGTCGCCAGTAGGACTAGTTCCCCTTCCGCTACGGGGTGGAGGGTGAGTTGAACAGGGGTTGTGCGCCAAGCCCTCCTGCTCGGCTCCAGCGAGTAGACAAGTGTTACCATCAACAGAGGAGAAGGATATGACCTCAGGGCTGATGTGACCAAGCGCTGGTAGCGTGGTTTAACCTCACACCCATGGTCTCACAGTGTGCCGGCAGTCGCCGAGCAGTGTCGCTCACACAAGCCGCAGCACAAGTGACTGAGGGCCAGTGAGGGCGAGCCCATCGCTGTCACAGCTGTGGCAGCCGCACAGTAGGCTGTGTCAGCTGTGCAGAGTGTGTGAGCAGCAGAGGAGCTGCTCTCCAGGCTTCTGTCGCAAAGAGCTGCATGCCACCGAAAGCGCTGTCGAGGTTCGCCGAGCGCGGCGCAGGTTGGAGGACACCGTCACCGACGAGCGCGTTGGACTTTTCACTCCGGACAAAGACGGGGACACAGCGGACGGTGCGGGGTGTGTCCCCGTCATAGCGGCGAGGCGCGGGACCGTCTGTGGCGAAGTGGGTCGCGTCCTCCGATATTGTTCAACCCAGCATCCACACCCTTTATTTATGCTAGAGGGGCAGACTAGAGTAGTTCGACGGCGTACAGTCTCGCAACAAGTGCCGCCAAGCCGTCTCTCGCG
>NW_005200535.1:117494-119707 GCF_000372725.1 Emiliania huxleyi CCMP1516
CCCCCTTCTTGCCCCCCTTCTTCCCTCCTCGCGCCTCCGCCTCCGCCTCCTCCTCCTCCTCCTCCTCGTCGCCGTCGCCGTCGCCGCCAGGAGCAGCCACGCCCCACGGCTCGACGAGCGCAGCGCAGCGCCGGCCCACCTCCTATGGTGTACCGAGCACGAGCATTGCGGCAGTCGACTGCCACTCCTAAGAGAGAGAGAGAGAGAGAGAGAGAGAGAGAGAGAGAGAGAGAGAGAGAGAGAGAGAGAGAGAGAGAGAGAGAGAGAGAGAGAGAGAGAGAGAGAGAGAGAGAGAGAGAGAGCATGCGAACAGCGCAAGGCTGGCCCGCCTCCTGCCCGGGCGCCACCACGCCCACGTGCGGCGCGTCCGTGAACGCAAAGTGGAGCCGCCTGCGCGCTCACCACGAGTACTCTCGGGTCCTCTCGGCTACTCTCGGGTACTCTCGGGTACTCTCGGGTACTCTGAGGTACTCTCGGGTACTCTCGGGTACTCTCGGGTACTCTGAGGTACTCTCGGGTGCTCTCGGGTACTCTCGGGTGATCTCCACGTTGGAGCCGCCTGGACTCACCATGAGTCAGGGGCGAGGGACTGCATCCTGAGACGCAATGTGGAGCCGCCGAGAGCGCAGCTCGCGTCATCTCGGGCAATCTCGGGTCATCTCGGGTCATCTCCACTGAGGAGCCGCCTGGAGCGCAGCTCCTCGACGAGCGAGGCGACGCCGGCCGGCGGTGGCGCCGAAAGCGAGACGGCGAGGCGCGCGCGGAGGGACAGGTGGGTTGCCGCGAACCGCGCACGCCGCTCCGCCTCGGGCGCCACCGTCGCGGCAGCGAACGAGCCGCCTCGGAAGAAGGCGGCGGCGCCGCCGCCGCCGGTGGCGGCGCAGAGGAGGCTCCCGGAGCGCTCGGCGTCGGCGAGGGCCGGCAGCCGGGGCGCGCACGCGCCGAGCAGCTTCGCCAGCCGCGCGGCCGCCTCGGGCGGCGCGCAGTCCGAGTAGACACCAAGCGGCGTCAGGCCTCGCGGCCAGAGCGATGTGCCGAGCGCCGACGCGTCGCCGCAGGCCCAGTCCGGAAGGCCGTCGTCCGTGGTGGCGGCGCAGCCGACACCGAGGAGCGGCACGGGCTCGCCGGCCTCGTCGAGGAAGCCGAGGAGCCAGCCGCACGGGCCGGGCAGCGGCAAACCAAGCTCGCCGGCTGCCATGCCCGCGGATTTCTTTCGGCGTATTCTTTCTTTTTTCGGTGCGAGCGCAGTTCACTAAATGCTAAAAAAAGAAAAACGCCGGCCTCCAGTGCCATCCCTGTGTGGTGGCGGCGTGCCGTCCTCCCATCCCTCCCTTGGGCGTTAGCTATTGTTGGCAACCCATGGGCGGTCTTTTCCATTCTTTCTTTCTTTATCATGCTAAAAAGAAAAACTCGCCCGCCAGTGCCATGCTCGCCTCGCCCCCGGGCAGAACGCCGGCAACGAGGCCGCGGGCGGCGCTCTTCAGCTCCGCCACTGAGGGCGGCGCGGCTCCACTCGCCACGCCGCGCTCCGCCTCGGCCGCGGCTGACCGGCCACTCTTCGCGCTCTCGCTGCCCGACTTTGACGGAGGAGGCGGCGGCTTCGGCACGGCGCCGGGTGCGGTGCCGGACCGCTTCTCGCAGGCGGGTGCCGCCCTGGTCACGCGCGGCGCCGTCTCCGACCCCGTCGCCGCCGACGCTCCCGCCGACGTGGCGCTCTCGCAGCGGTTTGCGCTCGCGCTCGAGGAGTGGTGGGTGGCGCAGAGGGCGCCGCCGCCGGTGGCGGGGTACCTGCCGCTGCTCGAGGCGTACGAGGCGCTCGCCTCCGCCGCCCTCGACGACACCGAGCGCAAGCTTCGCGCCCCGGACGGAGGCGGCGGCTCACGGCCGGCGCTGGAGGCGGAGGCGGCGGCGCTGCGCGCAGAGAGGCAGAGCTGGCGGCTGCTCCTCCGTCTGTATGCGGGCTTCGACGGGCGACAGGCGGCGCCGCCCCCCTTCCGCCCCCGCCCGACGACTGGGGCGCCATGCTCCGCGCACTCGGACCAGCCGCCGCCGCCGGCAGGCGCGGCGGCGGCGGCGGCGGCGGGGCTGTCGCAGGCGCTGCTCGCGCTGCGGCGGCGCCGCTGCCGACGTCGAGCTGGCATGTCGAGCTGCTGGTCGAGTCCGTTCCTAGACACCTCCGACGCCATCTCCCAGACCTGTCTAGACATGACCCC
>NW_005200535.1:119807-122655 GCF_000372725.1 Emiliania huxleyi CCMP1516
CGACCGCCTTCCGCCTCGCAGTGGGCGAGGCGGCGGCGCACGGCCTTCCCACGTCCCTCGACCCTGACGCGCCGGCGCGCGAGGGGAGGAGGCTCGACGCCGAGGACGAGGAGGAGGAGGCGGCGCTGCTGCGGACGGTGTGGCTGATGGTGCGGTGCGGGCGCGTCGCGGAGGCGCGACAGCTGTGCTGTGCGGCCAGCCGTGGAGGAAAAAGAAATCGATGCCCCGCCTTATTTCTTTTTTAGGCCCAGCAGCTGTGCCGGCAGTGCGGCCAGCCGTGGCGCGCGGCGACGCTGGGGGGCGGCGAGCCGTGGCGGTACGACTCCGCAGCTGGCGGGTGGGTTGGCAACCCGGACCGGCCGCTATGGCGCAGTGCGTGCGGCGCCATAGCGCGGCGGGCGCTGCAGCGGCCCGAGGTGCCGGCGTCGGCGCACGAGGCGGCGGCTTACGCGTCGCTCGCGTCGGACGCGTCGCTGCTGCACGCAGTCTTGCCGGTCTGCGGCGGGTGGGAGGATGAGGTCTGGGCGCGCCTCAAGCCGACTGTTGGCAAACACATCGCCGAGCAGCAGAGGCGCCTCTCCGAGATGTCGCCGAGATGTCGCCGAGATGTCGCCGAGATCTAGCCGAGATCTCGCCGAGATCTCGCCGAGATCCAGCCGAGATACAGTCGAGATCTCGCCGAGATCCCGCCCATGGCCCACCGCAGGCGCCTCTCCGACGGCCAGCCGCTTCGCCACGAGCACGCGCTGCCGCTGCAGGCGACCCGCCGCAGAAAGGACACAGCCACTCACACTGCCAGAAGAGCAACCAGCAGACTCCGAACAGCAGTGATAGTGATCGCGCTGGCCGCAGTATAGCAAGACCGTGCTGTGACGACAGTAAGAATGCGACTAACGCACGCACGCCCCGCCGCTGCAGCGCGTGCTCGAGCTGCTCGACGCGGCCGCCGAGGGCGGGGCGGCGGCGGAGGCGGCGGCGGCGCGGCGGCAGTGCGACGTGCAGTCGCGGCTGATCGCGATGCGCGGGCTCCTCCTCCCCCTCCCTTCCGGCGCAGAGGCGGCCGCGGCGGCGTTGGGCGCGGACCCGCTCGGCGCGGCGCAGCAAGCGTTCACCGAGGCGCGCGCCGCTCTCGTCCCCTACCGCCACGGGACCGAACCCACACTGGGTTCGAGACTCTGGGGGGTATGGTACTAGGCGCTCCGCCTGGCCGCCGGCGTCAGCGCCACCACATTGGCCGGCGGGGCGGGCGGGGCGGCCGCGTCGTTTGCGCTGGTGGCGGCGGCACCGCAAGCGAGCGGGGCGGCGGGGGGAGAGAGGGTGCGCTTCCACTCGCTGCGGTTCGGCGCGCACCTCTCGCTCTTCCTGCGGCCGGTGCTGGGCGCGATGGGGGCGGCGGAGCTGACGCGCGAGGCGGACGCGCCGACGCCGCCTTCATTTCAGAGGGAGGAGAACTGAAGAATGAGCCATTCCCGCTCGAGTAGGCGGACGAGCCGCTGCCGCCTCCCTGCTCTGCAGGAGGAAGGAGCCACTCACCACTCCCGCTCGATTAGGCGGACGACGCGATGCAGTCGCTGCTCTCAGAGTACGTCTCTCTCCTCGGCGCCGTCGGCGCCGCCGCCGTCGCCGCCGTCGACTCGCGCGCCGCCGCCGCCGCCGCCGCCGCGCCATTTGGGCCGTCGGGCGGCGGCGAGGAGGCGCCGACGCTGCAGCAGATGGCGTACAGTTTGAAAAGCCTCCGAATCGAGAGGGGGCACTTTCTACGTTAGGCGCCGACGCTGCAGCAGATGGCGTACAGTTTGAAAAGCCGAATCGAGAGGGAGCACTTTCTACGTTAGGCGCCGACGCTGCAGCAGATGGCGGCCGCCGTGTCGCTGCTCGCTCAGGCGCCCTCTCGTCCCCTACCGGCACGGGACCGCAACCCACACTGGGTTCGGCACTCTGGAGGTATGGTACCAGGCGCTCTCGCCCGACGAGAAGGTCGTCGACGGCGTCGCACAGACTGTTGACTCCCCGCTGACCATCACCCGTCGAGTCTGCGTGTGTATGGCTCCTCCTTCAGGTCGTCGACGGCGTCGCCTCCTTCCTCTGCAAGCTGCCGCACGACCTGCCGCCGGCGCAGAAGACGCTGTGCTTCGGCGAGGCGGCGCGGCTGCTGCCGCCCGAGCAGCGGCCGCTGCTGCCGCACATCGCACTGCGCGCCGTGACCCACCGGCAGTCGCTGCCTCTTCCGCCGCCCGCGCAGCCCGCCGCGCTCGCGGGCGCGCCGCACGCACACCACGCATGGATGCGGCGTGAACGGCGCCTCCTTCACCCCCCCCCCCCCCCGGCTGTGAACAGGCGCCTTGCGCGACACGCTGCAGTGTGTCCGCTGGCTGACCGTTCCGTCGGCCGCCGCACCACCCGCGGCAGAGGGAGGGGGCGGCGACGCGGAGAATGCGTGGCGGCTGGTGCAGGCGGTTGACACTCCGTAGTGAATCGACCACTCTTGATCCATTGCTTGGCACTCTCTAATCAATCGACTATTCTTAATCCATTGCGGCGGACGCTTGGCTCTGCTGGTGCAGGCGCTGTCGCAGGCGCTGCTCGCGCTGCGGCGCGCCGCCGCCGCGTCGAGCGGCCGTGTCGAGCTGCTGGTCGGTCCGTTCCTAGACACCTCCGAGCCATCTCCCAGACCTGTCTAGACATGACCCCCCCCACCCACCCACCCACCCACCCTCCCTCCCCGCACCCTCACCGCACCCTCCCCGCACCCTCCCCGCACCCTCCCCGCACCCTCCCCGCACCCTCCCCGCACTCTCCTCGCACCCTGCCCGCACCCTACCAGCACCTTGCCCCCACCTTGCCCCCG
>NW_005200535.1:122755-139527 GCF_000372725.1 Emiliania huxleyi CCMP1516
CTCTGGCGTGCGTGGCGCGCTGCCGTCGGAAGAGACAGAGGCTCTCCTTGTGGAGCTGGGAGCCTCGAAAAGAGATACGTCGGCACCAGAGACTCCTGCTTTTAGGCTCTCCTTGATGAGCTGGGAGCGCACGCACGCGCCGCCGCCGCCGCCGACCCGCTGCTTGGCGAGTCGCTCGAGCCGATGCTCTTTGAGCTCCGCTTCTGGTCGGCGGCGCTGCGCGCGCACGCAGAGCACGCCGCGTGCTTGCGCGCGCTCGAGGGGGGTGGGCTCGCTGGTACCGCACCTCCAGAGTACCGAACCCGGTGTGGGTTCACTCCCGAGGGTGGTGCGGTAGGTGGGCCCGCCGCGGCCGACGTCGGCGCGGCGGCGCGTTCGCTCGACGCGGCGACGCGGGAGGCGCTGACCAGCGTCGTGATGCAGTACGAGGGCGAGACGATGGGCCGGCTGCCGAGCGTCGCCGAGGTCGAATTCATTATTCACTCACATTTCTGTCTCCACTCGTACTTGAACCACAATACAGCCGCCGCGCGTCGGCGAGGCATAATTCATTCTCAATTCCGAGTCTACTTCCTATGGTTCTAACAATCCTCACTGCCGGACCGCGTCGCCGAGGTCGACGCCGCGATGGCCGGGCAGCGCGCCGGCGCGGGCGTGCTGGCGGTGCATTTGCAGGACGAGGAGAGCGGCGCGGCGCACCGCTCCGCGGCCGCGCTGCGGCGGCTGCGGCGCCAGCTGGTGGCCGCCGCTCGCGCTGACGCTGCGCCGCTCGCTGCGCCGCTCGGTCTGGTGAGAGGGCGGGTTTGGGTGTTGTGTGGTAGGTTCCTCCGCTCGTGCGCAACGTCCACCACGTGCTCCTCGAGGCGGGCCGCAAGACGGGCGACCAGGACCTGCTCCACCTCTCGCTCTATGTCGCCGACTTGGTCGCCGGCGGGCGGTGCTGGCTCTACCAAGCGAGGGCGGGGCGGTGAGTGGGCAGTAATTGCCACTGATAGGTCGCCGACGCGCGGTACGGCCTCTACTCTAACTTCGACGCACCGGGGCTGCAGCACCTGCTCTCGCAGTTCCGCGCCTCGGCCCTGGAGCTGCTGTCGGCCGGCGACGGCGTCGAGACGGCGTGAGCACGCCGGGTGGGGAGGGGTCTGGAGGAAGGAGGGGGGGGGGGGGGGGGGCATATTGGCAACAACTGGGGCCGGTTTGCGTCCCACGTGCTTGGCCCGGCGCGCGGGCCCGGCGAAGGGGGAAGAGGAGAAGAGGGGGAGCGGTGGGGAGGGCAGGGGGGGGCGCATTATAGTTCTATTCTTCTTTTTACCTTGGAGCACTTGGAGCCTGTTTCCAATTTCTTTTTTCCTCGTACCCCCCCAAGAGACGGACATCGGTCATCGCCGACGGCGCCGTCGCGAGCAGGTTGAGAGGCCAATGTCCGCGGAGACAGTGCCCGTAGAGCTGCCGACGACGCCGCAGGGGAATAGCGACGCCCTGCTGCCGACAACGTCGCAGGGCAAGGTTGACGCCCTGCTGTCGCAGGCCGCCTGGCTGACGGCACAGGAGTCCATCCTCTTTGAAGCGGACGAGGCATGACGCCTTGCCTGCCGCCGTCGCCGCCGCCACCCTCCCACGCTGCCTCCACCACCCTTCAGGACGATATTGAGGACGATTGCGTGCCGGCGGGCGCCGGCGAGATCCACGTCGGGTGCAGCGTGCGACTGCGGGCGCCGGGCCTCGAGGGCGACGGGTGCGCGACACTTCGGACAGACCTCCCTCCCAACCGCTGTCTCCGACCGCCGCTTGCACATCTCTGCCAGCGCTGCCGTGGCCGCCCTCGGCACGTCCACGATTCGCCCTGCCGACACGTTTGTGAGACCCCCTGCCGACACGTCCACGACACGCGTGACCGCGATGCAGGTACGTCGCGACGGTCACAGGCTGGAGCAGTAGGAGCTGGGCAGAGGCGTGGGGTGGGGAGGAGGAGAGTCAGCCGCCGCGGAGCTGTTCACACGCGTAGGCCGGAGCAGCAAGGGGTGGGTGTGGCTCTACCACGATGGCCGGATGTACAAGGAGCTGTTCACACGCGTAGGCCGGAGCAGCAAGGGGTGGGTGTGGCTCTACCACGATGGCCGGATGTACAAGCTGTTCACACGCGTAGGCCGGAGCAGCAAGGGGTGGGTGTGGCTCTACCACGATGGCCGGATGTACAAGGCGTCTTCTTCTAGCCTTTGATTAGGGCTCTAGGGCCCGGCTAGAAGAATAGAGAAGCGACTGTTAGGTTAGGACACAAGAGCGCCAGAAACTGGATGCATGTGTTTGGTATTCAAGTACGGCTCGGTCGGACTCGGCTGGGCTCTCACTGTTCCCGGATCCCTTGTATCCACGCGATGTTGCGAGCACGTGGCGTGTTACCGTAGTATTGACACCCTGGCGTGGGGATGTCTATGGCGTAGGTGCAATAGCAGAGAACTGCTCCGGCAGGAACTAACAGTTAATCGCTGAGTATTCGTTAGGTGCAGGAGCGGTACTGCAGGCTGCTCCACACGGCGACGGAGGTGACGCTCGCGACGGCCAAGGCGTCCACGACATGTCCGCCGCATGTCGGCGACACGTCCACGACACGTCCACGAACACGCCCACGACACGCCCACGACACGTCCGCGACACGTCCACGACATGTCCACACGACACACGCCCACGACACACGCCCACGACAACGCCCACGACACGTCCATGACACGTCCACGACATGTCCGAAGGCGGCAAGGGCGGCGGAGGCGGCAAGGGCGGCGGAGGCGGCCGCGGCGGCCGAGGCGGCGGCGCAAAAGAGGGCGGTGTCTAAGGCGGAGGCGCTGGCGACGGAGGCGGCGAAGGCGGAGGCGGCGGCGGCGGCGAAGATTGCGGCGGCCGAGGCGCTCGCGGCGCAGGAGGAGTTTGATGCGACCGCGCCGGTGCTTCCGGACACGCCGCGGCGCGGCGGCCGTGTGCGAGTGCATTAAGAATGAAGAATCGCTGATGAAGGTTCGTGGTTTGAGAATTCGTAGGCGCGGCTGCCGCGTGCGAGTGGTTGCAGAACCCTAGACGCGGATGATAGGCGAGACCCCTGTGTTCCGACGGAGCGCTCGAGAGGGCGCTCCTTCGGCTGTATGTCGCTGTTGCGTATTCGGCTGTTGCTTGCGTCTCCTTCGTAGCCCTCGTAGTACAGATCCCTGTACTCCTTCATTCATAGCCGTTGTAGTACAGACGTCAGACCCTGTCTTCCGCTCAGCCACCTCTATCGGCTGTATTCGGCTATGCGCTTCGCTCATAGCCCTTGTAGACAGACCCGCTATTCTAGCGAGGAGACACGTGCTCGGCTGTACTCGGCTGTGCGCCGCTGTACTCGCTGCACCTGTCGCCCCGAGCGATGCTGCGAGTACACGGCACGATGTCCTACCGCCCCTAACCCTGACCTTGGTGTGACCACGACGTAGGAAGTGTCTAGGAGGTGTCTAGGAGGTGTCTACTGACCTTGTGTGACCACGACGTAGGAAGTGTCTAGGAGGTGTCTAGGAGGTGTCACTGACCTTGTGTGACCACGACGTAGGAAGTGTCTAGGAGGTGTCTAGGAGGTGTCTACTGACCTTGTGTGACCACGACGTAGGAAGTGTCTAGGAGGTGTCTAGGAGGTGTCTACTGACCTTGGTGTGACCACGACGTAGGTTGGAGACGACGGGCGCTGGTCCGGTCGCGTGGGTGTCGTGACCGGTCACGCGCAATTCCTGTTGGGTCACTAGTTATTATTTCTGATAGTAGCGAACGATTGTGGCAGGCATTGCCAAGTCTTCGCTGCTTGATGAATTATTAATAGTAACGAGTACTAACAATGACCGCTGCCTGTCAGGCGCAAGCAAGGCGTCCGCGTGGGTCGTCGTCGGAGAGCACCTCCTAGACACTATGAAGACGTTTCCTAGACACTTCGTAGACACTTCCTAGACATGGACATTCTCCTAGCTACTTGACGACAGCTCCTAGTTTGGCGCTCGCGGTAGGGACACACCTGCATGAGCCTTCCGCGAACCTTCCTGCAGGCGAGCGTATCTATCGCGTCAAGCTCAAGCACGCACACGTCATCGCCACGCCGCTCGCGCCGCAGGCAAGTCTCGCCTCATCTCGGCCGATCTCGGCCATCTTGTCTCATCCTGTCTCCTCTCGGCTCCTCTCGGCTCCTCTCGGCTCCTCTCGGCTCCTCTCGGCTCCTCTCGGCTCCTCTCGGCTCCTCTCGGCTCCTCTCGGCTCCCCTCGGCTCCCCTCGGCTCCTCTCGGCTCCTCTCGGCTCCTCTCGGCTCCTCTCGGCTCCTCTCGGCTCCTCTCGGCTCCTCTCGGCTCCTCTCGGCTCCTCTCGGCTCCTCTCGGCTCCTCTCGGCTCCTCTCGGCTCCTCTCGGCTCCTGTCGGCGCTTCTCGGCGCTTCTCGGCTCCTCTCCTCTCCTCTCCTCTCGTTTGAGCTCGGCTGAGCTCGGCTATACCGAGTGGCTTTATCGATATCGCGGCCGTCAGCGCCACTCCCCGCTTCGCAGGGCCTGGCGGCGGCGGCGCCGCTGACGCGATTCTCGCAGGCGGAGGCGGTAGTCGCAGCGGCGTATAGGCAGCCGTAGGCAGCAGTTCATTAACACGATCGGGGGCACCCCCCTCCACGCCCCACGGTGGGAGTAGAGCATGCCGAGGCAGCGCAGCCGCTGAAGAGCTTGGCGAGCGCGTTCTGCTCCTCGGTGCGCATGTCTCCGTTGGCGGGGTAGGGGTGCTGGTGCTGGTGCGATGAGCCGACCCGAAGTAGCAGCGTCCGTAGTAGCAGCGTCCGTAGTAGCCACGTCTCCTGTCGCTAGTCGCGTGGGCGAGGAGGGGGGTGCCGATCGTGTGGACGAATGGCTGACCGGACGAGTCCGTAGTAGCGACAGGAGACGCGGCCTGAGTGCACACTGACAGAGACAGGGACATGAGGCGTCACATGCACTCAGGCCGCGTGACAGAGACAGAGACAGAGACAGGCCGAGTGGACAGAGACAGGGACGGGAGGCGTCACATGCACAAACACGTAGTTGGCTCTCGCAGGAGTCGCGAGGATCCCCCCCCCCCCCTGCCCTGCCCGCCCCGCCTTCTTTTTTGCCCCACCACGTGTGGAGAAGGTTACCTTCCCTTACCTCGTCGCAGGTCGTTGTGGACGAGATCGCCTCCCCCGACGACGCTCTCTCGGTGGAGGCAGCAGCCGCACGGCAGTCGGGGCGGCGTATGAGCCGCTCGCGGTCCTTTTGGGAGACGGAGGGAGCTGGCGACAGCAGCGCCACGGCCTGAAGGCCGCCGCGCTGTCGGTGGCACCGCGCTGCTCGCGCCCCCTGGCATGTGGACAGCCACCGCGGTCTAGGCTCACGCGCGCGAAGACGTCGCGGCTGCGCGTTGGGGGAGGGGGGAAGCTAGGGGGGAAGGGGGTGGTGTTTGTGTGTGAGAGGGGGGGGGGGGTATGACCGCATCGCATGCCGAGCAATCACAACCACAAATAAACCACAATGAACAAAAAGTGAGCGTGAGTGAGCGAGTGAGTATTCTTGTGCGAAACCACGACGCCACAACAAGACGAGCTGCGGGCGGCAATCGCTGCGAGCCCCGGAGCGGCCAAGGAGAAGGACGAGGAGAAAATGCGGCCGCTGCGCTACGGCAGCACTAGCAGGCACACGGGCACCGGTACGTAACAGGTGCAGGTACGTAGTCGTCACTTTCCTGCCTCACAAGGGCGGGGCTGTCCCGGAAAGTGAGAGACGCCGGGCAGCGTGACGCACAACTTTACCCTCCCATACGTGTTGGGCTCCTCCTTCGCTGTCCCATCTCCTCATATCCTTCCCACCTAGGCGGGGCGGGGGCCGGGGGGGCGGCGGGCGCGGGGTGCGGGGTGCGGTGCGGTGCGTGCAGTCGTGTGTTTGGCGTCCTGTTGTGTGTGCCTAGCTTCGCTTGTTGTTAACATCGAAGTCTAGCTCAAAGAATTTACGAAAACGTCGCACGACACTGGGCACGGGACCTGAGCAATGATATGACTGGGTGGCAAATGATAGCAGTGGGCGTCAGAAGACTCGTCCTTGCTCGAGGAGAGCTCGATAGACTCGAGGGGCCAGGATATGCAGCGAGGAGGGCGGAGCTGCGCCGAAAGGCGCAAGAAGCCGCGAGAACAAGGGAACGGCAGGCGGCGGCGGCGGCGCAGAACGAAGCAGAGGAGAGCGACGCGACAGAAGAAGAAGCGACAAGGGAGAGAACGACGAGGGTGGGACGACCGCGATGTGGCATGAAGGCCGCAGCGAGAATCTGCGAAAGACTGCGAAGAGAGATAGGAAGTGGCGGACGCCCAAGGGTGGGCGACGGCTAGCGCACCACACCCCTCCTCCTTAAAATCCCTGTGTGGTGGCGGCGTGCCGTCCTCCCATCCCTCCCTTGGGTTGTCCGTTTTCTTTCTTTCTTTGGGCACTGGACTGGCGCGCACTGGCACTAACACAGGTACACTACGGGAGTCGCCTAAGCGACCTGCGAGGGCCAAAAGAATTTTACAACCTTACTCCCTCGCACGACACTGGGCAAAAGAACCAGCCGAATTTTACAACAAAGCGAGGGGCAGTGAGGCCTCTCCGGCTCGCCTCCATCCGGCTCATGCGGGGTTACACCCGCACGGGCGAGTGGCCCGAGCCCATCCTACCTAGCCCTGCACCGCAGCGCGGCCGCTCGCGTAGGAGCCCCAGATGAGTGGTCAGATGAATAGATAGTGCCAGATAACGAGGGATCGGGAGGCGAGCACAAATTAGGACGCCCAGCCTTGCCCTCGTGCCGCCGAGTGCGTATCCTATGCGAGAGAGATCCCCTGTGCCCTGTGCCCAGCCCTCTCCGCGCCGCGATGCGCCCCCCCCCCCCCCCCCCCACACACACACAGCTCCCGAGTCGACACAACGGACGTCAGCGTATCACTCGTACAGCAGCAGGAGCAGCAGCAGCAGCAGCAGCTTCCGCCACTGACCATGTTTACACTTCCGCAAAGTTACACCGACCTGGCCGCACAAGCAGCCGGTGCTCTCGAGGTTTGTCGGCTGTCCCTCGACGGCGAGCCGGCAGGGCCCTCCTCTTGCTGGCCGGGTCCTCTTGCCCGGCCGGGTCCTCCTCTTGCTTGACTCCCCCCTCGACGAAAACCTATACACACGACCACAGGAAATCCGAGGTTGTGAAGCGTGGAGTCGAGAGGAATCGGAGAATCTTGCACCTGATATCGCGAGGTGGCAGCCAGCGCGTTTATCCCCCTGGCGCTGAACTGCGCATCAAGGGTGATGTCTTGCAGCTGGGGGGCAGCTCCCGTCTGCTCAAGGGCCGTGGCCAGCACCCTGAGCCCTTCATCGCCAATCCGATTGCGGTGAAGCACGAGCTCCTCGAGTCGCGGCAGTGCCCCCTCCTTGCCGAGGGCGGCGGCCAACGCCTTGCAGCCCTCGTCGCCAATCTGGTTGCTGTGGAGATAGAGCGTCTTGAGCCGCGGCGCTGCCCCACTCGCGAGAACCTCAGCCAGCTGCGCCGCCTCGGCGTCGCCCCAGCCGAGGCGGGAGTAGGTAAGCCGGGTCGCCTTGCCAAACTGCTCCTTGAAGGCGGCCTCGTACAGCTGCTTCACGAGCGGCTTGTCGTCCTTGCCGTTCGTGAAGCTCTTCGTCTCCAGCTCCTCCGCGAACGCAGACGGCAGCAGCGGAGGGCGCCGGCCGCCGCCCTGGGTGCAGTCCTCGATCAGCTCAAAGCGGAAAGCGTACTCCTTGTCGTCGCACATGCGTCCGAGGTCGAGCGACTTTCTGAAGTCCTTGGTGAGGCTTGCCATCGCGCTCTCGGTAAAGCACCAGCCGCGGTCATAGTACTCGCTCACGTTGGCGCCCTCTGGCTGGTCCTCCTTCTTGTAGCCCTCCGGAAACGTAGTCAGCCGCAGCACGGTCGTTTCCTGGTGGGAGTAGAACATGCCGAGGCAGCCCAGCCCCTGCTTGAAGAGTGCATTCTCCTCATCGGTACGCATGACGCCACTCTCGGGATCGGGGTGCTGGTGCAGCGAGCCGAAGTCCCAAAAGACGCCGAGCCGCGTGAAGCGGGGGCCGAGCCGGGTGAGGGCCTTGAGCGCCTTTGCGACGCGGCGCAGGTTCTCGCCAATCGGGTCGGGGTGGTTCTTGGTCAGCCACGGGCATGAGAGCTGGAGAATGGGCAGCCCGTTTGAGCATGCCTCGACGAGGTCGCCGAGGGAGAGGAAGGCCTCTTTGGGCAGCGCCTGGCGGTGAGTGAGGACGCCGCCCGCCTCGGCGTGGCTGATGATCCACCGCGCGTCGAGGAGTGAGACGGCGCCGCTGGCGAGGACCGGCTCCAGGTCGCCGCCGCCGAACTTGCGCCACTGCTTCAGCAAGTTCTCCAGCTCCCTTTCATCCACGCTAGGAATGCCGAGGGCAGCGGCGGCGCAAACCAGCCGCGTTTGCCGCAAAGCGAATACGATTAATGCGGCCTTAACGCTGCTGGAAGAGCGAGATACTATGGAGTGCCTCATCAGCACCATCATTGAGAACTTGCCGCAGGGCGTCTCCGTCTCACGATGAACCAACGAGAGCGTCTCGCAAAGGTGCCGCGTCTCACGATGACCAACGAGCGTGCTCGCCTTCTTCAAAAAGAATTCTTAAGAGACAAGCCTCTCTCACAGCACACTGGCACGACAAGGGCGCGGACTGGCGCGGACTGGCACACACACCGGCTCACCACCGGAGCCGCCTAAGCGACTCCGTTAAGAACGGCAATGCACTCCGCACCGTGCACAATGCCGCTCTCCCCGCACGCTAGCTCGTTCACCGTCTGCCACGCCACGGCGGTGTGGAGGACGACAGACAAGCGCTGCATCTGCAGCCCGTGCCAGTTCTTGGTGGTCCATGTGACCTCGTCCAGGTGCTGAGCGTGCGAAAGTTTGTTGCTCAGCTGGTTCGCCGCCTCCCTCAGGGTGCTGCGAACCTCCTTTCCAAAGCCTCCGAAAGCCTCAAAATCAAACAAACGTAGATCGCAATCCTGCTCCCGCGCAAAGCGGTAATCGCCATCCAGCTCCTTGAGCTTTCCCTTGGGGGCATCCTCCTCCTCCCCGTCCTCCCCCTCCTCCTCGGCCTCCTCCTCCTCCCCCGCCACCGCCGCTGCCGTCGCTCCCACGGAGACCACTTGCCGCGCCCTTATTTGACCAACTTGAGCAGCCCGGTCTCCGTGTTGCCAAAACGTACATAGGCCCCCTTCCAGCCGAGCTCTCCGTCGCCGGCCGCGTCCTTGCCCTGGCTCGCAAGCGAGCTCGTGAGCTTCAAATCGGCAACAAGGCGCCTGTGTTCCCTGCCGATGTTTGCCGCCGCCACGTCAGGTTGTTTTGTATTACTGTAACTGAGGTGTGCAGTCGGCTCCATCTCGATGATCGTGCCCCACGCCGAGCGGAGGCATTTGATCAAACGTTTGAGTAGGAATTTGCGTCTTGTAGCATGCTTTGACCGAGGGTTAACCATCGCGGCGTCGCCAAGGACGTCGTGTAGCTGGCCGCTGGGTGCCCTCTTGCCTGCCTCCACCGCCTGGCAGGCGACATCAAGGGGGAGCCCAAGGCGGCGCTGAACGGTGACGCGCATCGCCCAGGACTCCATCTTCATATCATCACGCATGGGGATGGCGTTGAGGAAGGCGCCGGCCCCTGGTTGGCTGACGGCGACAAAACGGATCGCCTCTCGCCAGCATTTGTGGTTATTGCGTCTTCCGACCTTGTTGCGCCTTTGGAGGGCGCCTTGCGGCCGCCACTGCGAAGCGCCTCGTTGGTAAGCTCCTTGGCAAGGTCGAGCCAGTTAGAGTGGTGCACGCCAGAGGTGTACCGCCGCTGCGCTTGGTGCAGGCACTCGTGGGTGGACGAGAACTGGGCCAGGGGAAGCAGCTCCGCAGCCGGCGTCAGCCCGTGCGGAAAGAAGCGGAACCTCGGCTCCGCCTTCGCCTCGTTGGTCGCAGTGCCCGGGCTCATTACCTCCCGGCACACGACCTGCGTCCGCCAGCTCCGCTGGCACTTGTCGGTGAGGTCGTGGCTGCTGACGAGCTGCGTGTGCGCCTCTCGCAGCTCGTCGAAACACTCTCCGGGCGCGGTCGAGATGTCGAGATCGGCGAAGGGCCTGTGTAGCTCGCGGATCGGCCGCGTGACGAGAGCCCACGTACCAACCCACGCCGCGCCGCGAATGTCCTCGGCGCCAGTCAAGCCCATGCCGCCCATATTGACTGGCAGACGCGCCTGCTTGAGCGCCCGCACCCACCGGTCATCATCGCGCCCGACTCGCCCGCCGCCGACAAGCTCGTACAGGCTGTCTGCAATCAGCCTGTCGTGCTCCTTTGCCGCCGCCAGGGTGACGCTGGGAGGCATCGTGCGGAGGAAGATCTAGGGTACGATACTTGACCCCCCCCCTTGGCGCCTCGTGTTTTTCGTGCCAAACCAGCGCGATCTCGGCGGGGCGTCAGCGCCTCTCGGAGGGGCATCATGCGCTCCCGGGGCCGCCCGACGGGGCAGGCCTCTTGCTGATGGACCCAGCCGAGGTGCCCAACCAGTTGGAGTCGCGCCGACGCGCTGCGGCGACCACCAGCCAGCTTTTCAGCGCGGTCGAGGACGGTGCGCCGAAAGAGTAGACAGTCTCCGGTCCATCCGGAATTTTGTCGTTTTAGTTAGCACTGCTGCTGCAGACAGGGCCCGCGTGACCCCTTGCCCTTCCCGGATCCAGCTCGCTGAGGCGTGGCGTCACCCCGCTGACCGCCCACAGGTGGCTGACGAAGCGCCACTCATCGCTGCTTTCGCGCGCCTGCTCCACAGAGGGCTCCTGCGGCTCTCCCTCGTCGCGTGACCGCCGCCGACAGCATCTGCTCGGTCGTGCCCGCCAGCGCGGAGCTGCGCCACGTCGAATTGTTCGGCGGCTCGACCGCCGGCGCGCCCATCCTCGCCTCCTGCGCGCCTCACACCCAGTATTTTCCTCGCGCGCGGCCGACAAAGTAGGCACACGACCACCTCCCTCCCACTCACCCCCCCCCACGATGCACAGCCCGTCCACTCTCGCCGGCAAGGCGCACGGAACGCCCAATTTGGGCTGGAAATGCCGCCGCCACGGGTTGGTGGTGCCCTCGGCAGCGGGGCAGCGCCACGCCGCGCAAACTTGCGCGACAAACTTGCGACCTCTGTCCCTCGTATTCACCCCAGATTTTGCCCTATCCAGGCTCACCCGGTACCGCGAGCGACGAGCCGCGCCAAGTTTGCTCCATTTCCGACAAGTTCATCCTGCCCGAACGCCGATCTTCGGCCGCCTGGAGGCCCAGGACGGGGCTCGGGACCGGCCAGGTGTGGATTCTCCACGGCGCTGCGGTGTATCTGCGCGCCCATGGCGCGTTCAGGGGTGTGCCTGAGGCGTGTAGACTGCGGGGCGCCGCGATAGCGCGGCGCCGACGATTGTGTCGCGCACTGTCACACCCACGACACGGTCACAGTGTGTGTGCAGTGCGTCCACTCCGGCGACCGTGACGCCGTCGGCGCTCGCCTATACCGGCTAGTGTGGAGCTTTCAGTGTGGTTGCGTGTTGTACTAGTGATGCTGCACTAGGCGGCCCGTTTTTAGCAAAAACCAGATACCACATCGCGTGTGGTCGTCGAAAAACCGCATCTTCGCCCGTCTGGGACCTCTTCGTACGGCTCCAAAAACCGCTCCTTAACGACGGCTACGCGGCCCGGCGGTCGATCTGCGCCTTCTCAGCGGTGGAGGGGATGTGGGCGGTATGTGCGTACCGCGTGGTGTTGCGACGGTTTGACGAGTGCGACTCCCAGCGTCGACTTTTCGACCCCACGGAGCCTCTGCTGCTCCCGGGGGGGGGGTCTGCAGACCACCCGGCCGAACTTCAGAGTCGCGGTGCTCCTCAAATACCGCTCAAACGCCCACGATGTTGTGGAGGGGACATATGCTGATGATCCTGGCCCGATTGGTTCGCTCAGAAAGCTTCTGGGCGGTCGTTAAGGTTCGCTCCCCGCACACCGGCCCGGAAGTATCGTACCCTAGAAAGAAGGTGAGCGTGGTATTCATGCAGAAACGGATCAGCACCTGTGAGAGCTGCTGCGCCGTCCGGACCTTCTTGGAGTCGCGCAGGGCGAGAATGCCCGGAAGCGGCTCCAAGGCCTTGCGGACCCGCTTGACCAGTTTGTCGCGGCACCACACAAAACCGCCAAGGAAGGCGCCGAGGACGCGGATGCCCGGAAGCGTGCCGCCCTCGTAGGAGCCGTGGGGCGGGGCGTCCGGCGTGCCCTTGACGTCCACCCGATGGCGCACCGAATCGAGCGAGCGAGGGTCCGGCGCCCAAATGCACCGCTTAGACGGGTTGCTCTCAACGCCGCAGCATCGCTGCGCAATGACGTCGCCTTCGAGCATCGCGCAAATCAGGGTGGACGGATGCCGGACCTGCATCTCCAACAGGGTCCAGTGGTATCCAATCGCGAAGAGGAAGGGCCCGAGGGGATCGCCCTGCGCGCAGCCCTCTGCCGAATCGAAGATGTCGCCCGAGCCGTCCCGCGCCTCGTCGTTGAACAAGAAGAGGCGGCGAAGGGAGGGATGGGAGGACGGCACGCCGCCACCACACAGGGATTTTAAGGAGAGGTGTGTGGTGCGCTATCCGTCGCCCGCCCTAGGGAGTCTGCCTCTTCCTATCTCTCTTCGCAGTCTCTCGCCGATTCTCGCTGCAACCTTCATGCCACCTCGCGGTCGTCCCACCCTCGTCGTTCTCTCCCTTGTCACTCCTCCTCTGTCGCGTCGTTCTCTTCTGCCTCGTCCTGCGACGCCGCCGCCTGCCGGTCCCTTGTTCTCGCGGCTTCTTTCGCCTTTCGGCGCAACTCCGTCCTCCTCGCGGCGTATCCTGGCCCGTGCCCAGTGTTGTGCGAGGGAGTTTTCTTGTAAAATTCTTCTGAAAAACGGCGTTTTGGCCGCGGGGCATCTCCGGGGTACATCTTGGACTGGATGCTGAAGATTGCCTCGCTTCTGCTCGTCGCTCTGTCGACGTCTGCCCTGCCGGTGCGTCGCTCCGCCCAGCCGCACTTACTCACATGCAGGCTTGAACTTACACGCACCACACGATCGCGCAGGCAGAAATCGTCGACGACATCAATCCAGCCGCTCGCGGCCTCGCCTTTGCGCCCAAGCCACATCCTCCCGTGCCCGACGTGGTCGACGACCCCGCCTGGCTGATCGCCACCTCTGGCTTCTGCTCGAACCTCAACGTCGTGATGAAGGAGCGCGACGTCGAGGCGAGCGAGACGGAGGGCGACACCGCGGCCCACTTCATGGCCGACATCGCCTTCAACTACTACCCGCAGACGGCGGTCAAGTTCACCGATTTCCCTCACCACCTCGCGAAGACAATCGAGGGCGATGCGGCAGAGGCGGACGCGCTGGTCTCAAGCGCATGGGACCACAAAAACATCGCGCTCCTCGAGCCGACGTCGACGTGCAGCGCCGACGAGCAGGGCGATCAGGCTTGGGGCATCTCCGTCTTCAAGGTGGAGGAGCACCGGCACTGCACGGACGGCGAGACGGCGTGGGAGGGACATCCTTGCGTCCACTACTCCGGCTACGTCTCGGCGGCTACGTCCAACTTTGTCAACGTGAATGAGGGCCGGTTCGTCTGCCAGCTGTTCGTCGACTCGATCCTGTCGAGGACTGGGGACTCGTGCTGGTGCCGATACAAGCGAGGATGTCTGTGCTGGTGAGGATTTATGCACACGTGACGAGTGGGGAGGGTGTCTGTGGTGGGCTGTAGTCCTACTACGTGGTTACAACCACGCACCCCTCGCACCGCCTCGCGCCGCCCGCCGCCGCGCCGAGCCGCCGCCCGAACAGTCAGGCTCGGACTGGACACCGGCGCGGTATGGGTGGACGCTAGACAGGAGATGACGGCACGCTGGAGCGACACACAGACACATAAACACACAAGACACACAGCCTACTTGAGGGGCTAAGACGCCAGCCTTCGCAAACGGCCAAAGGATATCACCTCAAAACCTCGAGCTTCGCGTCGCAAGGCCCAACCAATTACTGCGGCAGTACTTGGTCTGCGCGCCAACGGCTGGTGACGCTGTGTTGCCCGCCTTGAGCTAGTCCTTCCCCGGTCGCCTAGCCTCTGCGCTGTCTGGCGAACGCCTGCCAAGTCATGAGGCGGGTTCAGAGCTTTCGTGGGTCATCAGTCAAAATATCTCAATATCCGACCGGGGGATTCTCCCCAAGCCTTGCTCAGCTGATCCAGCATGGGTCGTAGGCCAGGCCTGGGCAAAGAAACCAGTACCTCATCAGGCTTCCCTGAGCGTCACAGCTCGGTGATCGCGCCGGCCGGACACCACTGTGACGGCCGTTCCGGGCGTTTGAACGCGACCTTCGGGGGCAAAGACATGGGCTCTATGGCTCAGACTGGACTCCGCTTGGTCCCTTCTGATGCCCTAGGCCACACCTGGGCCTTACCTGGGGTCCTAGGGGCCGGGCAGGGTTTGCCCCAGCTGGCCCGACGAAGCTTAAATTCTTTTTCCTGGTGTTGTGTATGTCCGACGTCAGAGCTCTTGACGTCAGTCCTGGCGCCACGGCGGCCAGGGCGATCAACAGGTCATTTTGGAACTCGGCCGTCGTCAAGAGGCAGGTCGCCGCCTTTGACCGTGAATGTGAGTGCACTCGCGCTCTTCACGCCGACTACGCCCAGCGGCTGGACCGCGTGCTCATTCTCGACGGCACGGGCTTCCGATGGGAGGGCCTCGGCAACTCGGGCACTCGCTGGATGGGCCTACTGCGCTTTGGCTTCGCCACAGGCCGCGCAACCTACCTGCAGCTGTCTCGCGAAGACGACGCGACGCCACGGCTCGACATCGGCGACTACTTTGTCGGCCACGGAGGCGTCGACTGGTCGTGGCGCTCGCAGGCTCGCGCTGTGCGCGCCCGCATGGCTGGTCGTGGCGTGCGCAGGCCGCTGGTGGTCGAGTACGGCTGCGCGCGCCGTTCGCCGCCCGGCTGCGCCCTCGCACGCCTCCGCCTCAGCAACGGAAGCCGGCTGCTGCTCGCGGAACCTACCGGCGTGTTGGAGTGGCTGCGGAGCGAGAGCACCCCCCGGTGGGTGCGGATCGTGCTGCAGCAGCAGGACTCGCTCGAGTTCTCCTACTCCAAGCCAGAGGCGCTTCGCCCCACCGGCGCCCTCCCGCTCGTGGCTTGCCCGGCACAGCACGCGCCTCGCTTTCGGGTGCAGCTCTGAGATGCCGCGAGCAAGCCACGTGCCATTCATTCCAGCACCCGTAGTACTTTGACGGGCCGGGGTCAGCCGCGAAGAGTTTCGGCAGATCACCTCGTCGACCGCGCCGCGCGCGATCCTTGAGTGACCACTGTGCGTTGAGATTGACTCGACGCGCGGCTCGTCCTCAACTTTAATGAGTGAATGGATGGATTAGACGCGCGAGCTCGTCCTCAATTAATTAATGAATGGATGGATTAGACGCGCGAGCTCGTCCTCAATTAATTAATGAATGGATGGATTAGACGCGCGAGCTCGTCCTCAATTTTAATGAGTGAATGGATGGATTAGACGCGCGAGCTCGTCCTCAAGTGCGAGACCTACGCCCTCATGCAGCCGCGGCCCAAACTGTTGGACCTGTGCCACGCGTCGACCTGTGCACAGCGTCTACCCATTCAAGCTGTGAGCAGGCCCAGGCTGATGGCGGCGCTGCTGCCGACGCTTGCGCGGCTGGAGCCGTACACGCGGGCCGTCGGCGTGCACCTGCTCTGTGAACGGCGTCTCTTCACGGCTGAAGCTGTGAATAGGTACACGCGGATCGTCGGCGTGCACTTGCGCACCGGCTATGCCGACTGGTCGTACCGCAAGACGACGACTCGTACTTTGGGCCTGTTCACAGCTTGAAGAGGTAGACGCTGTGAATAGGTCGTACCGCAACGACGACTCGTACTTTGGGCCTGTTCACAGCTTGAAGAGGTAGACGCTGTGAATAGGTCGTACCGCAACGACGACTCGTACTTTGGGCTTGCGCGACGCAGCGCGAAGGAAGGCGGAGGCCCCGGAGGAGGCGGAGGAGGCGGAGGAGGCGGAGGAGGCGGAGGCGGCGGAGGAGGCGGAGGAGGCCACGGAGGCGGAGGCGGCGGAGGAGGCGGAGGAGGCGGGGGAGGCGGGGGAGGCGGGGGAGGAAGAGGTGGTGGTGGCGGCGATGGGAGTAGGGGGTTGGTGGGCGGGGGGCAGAGCTGGCGTGCGCACTGGCGGCAGCTAAGCGACTACTTCAAGGACTGCCGCACCGGGCGAGCGGGACGGGCCACACGTCCTTGGATGGCGAGGGTTGCTCTTTGTTTCTTCCTAGGACTGCCGCACCGGGCAGGATGGGCCACCAGTCATTGGGTGGTGAGGGTTGCTCTTTGTTTCGTCATAGGACTGCCGCACCGGGCAGGATGGTCCGTGCTTCAACTGGGAGGCGCCTCACTTGGGTCGACAAGAACTACGGCGCAGCCCCCACCGCCCCACGAATCGCCACTCACACCAGCAGCTGCCGACCCGTATAGGTCGCTCCCGCGGGCGGGCACCCGTTCCTTTCTACCCATCTCCTGGAGTGAGGCGCGCGTTTTTCTTTAGTTAGGTCGGCCCCCCACGCGCGACGACGCCCTCCGCTGCGCCGTGTCCTCTCGCAGCCTCCCGCGCGGTTGGGTGCGCAGCGATATCTC
>NW_005200535.1:139627-140578 GCF_000372725.1 Emiliania huxleyi CCMP1516
TCGTAGGCCAGGCCTGGGCAAAGAAACCAGTACCTCATCAGGCTTCCCTGAGCGTCACAGCTCGGTGATCGCGCCGGCCGGACACCACTGTGACGGCCGTTCCGGGCGTTTGAACGCGACCTTCGGGGGCAAAGACATGGGCTCTATGGCTCAGACTGGACTCCGCTTGGTCCCTTCTGATGCCCTAGGCCACACCTGGGCCTTACCTGGGGTCCTAGGGGCCGGGCAGGGGTTGCCCCAGCTGGCCCGACGAAGCTTAAATTCTTTTTCCTGGTGTTGTGTATGTCCGACGTCAGAGCTCTTGACGTCAGTCCTGGCGCCACGGCGGCCAGGGCGATCAACAGGTCATTTTGGAACTCGGCCGTCGTCAAGAGGCAGGTCGCCGCCTTTGACCGTGAATGTGAGTGCACTCGCGCTCTTCACGCCGACTACGCCCAGCGGCTGGACCGCGTGCTCATTCTCGACGGCACGGGCTTCCGATGGGAGGGCCTCGGCAACTCGGGCACTCGCTGGATGGGCCTACTGCGCTTTGGCTTCGCCACAGGCCGCGCAACCTACCTGCAGCTGTCTCGCGAAGACGACGCGACGCCACGGCTCGACATCGGCGACTACTTTGTCGGCCACGGAGGCGTCGACTGGTCGTGGCGCTCGCAGGCTCGCGCTGTGCGCGCCCGCATGGCTGGTCGTGGCGTGCGCAGGCCGCTGGTGGTCGAGTACGGCTGCGCGCGCCGTTCGCCGCCCGGCTGCGCCCTCGCACGCCTCCGCCTCAGCAACGGAAGCCGGCTGCTGCTCGCGGAACCTACCGGCGTGTTGGAGTGGCTGCGGAGCGAGAGCACCCCCCGGTGGGTGCGGATCGTGCTGCAGCAGCAGGACTCGCTCGAGTTCTCCTACTCCAAGCCAGAGGCGCTTCGCCCCACCGGCGCCCTCCCGCTCGTGGCTTGCCCGGCACAG
>NW_005200535.1:141887-155004 GCF_000372725.1 Emiliania huxleyi CCMP1516
AAGCCGCGCGTTGAAGGTGCCCATACTAATGAGTACTTTGTAGAGTTTCTTCGGGCGGGGTCTACGGTTGCGGTCGGCGAACTTGGTCATCCCATAGATTTTACCTGGGGTCTTACAATCTTGGGCGTTGTTGTTATATAACAACTTCTCGGAAAAACAAAAACAGGTGGGCGCGTCGTCGACACGGCGGTCGCCGGGCAGCTCGGACACTCCTTTGGAACCGTCCAGGAACCGTCTAGGAACCGTCTAGGCGGGCGCCGGGCAGCTGGGACACTCCTTTGGTACCGTCCAGGAACCGTCTAGGAACTGTCTAGGCGGGCGCCGGGCAGCTGGGACACTCTATCTAGGAACCGTCCAGGAACCGTCTAGGAACCGTCTAGGCGGGCGCCGGGCAGCTGGGACACTCCTTTGGTACCGTCCAGGAACCGTCTAGGAACCGTCTAGGCGGGCGCCGGGCAGCTCGGACATTCCTTCTAGGAACCGTCCAGGAACCGTCTAGGAACCGTCTAGGCGGGCGCCGGGCAGCTCGGACATTCCTTCTAGGAACCGTCCAGGAACCGTCTAGGAACCGTCTAGGCGGGCGCCGGGCAGCTCGGACACTCCTTTGGTACCGTCCAGGAACCGTCTAGGAACTGTCTAGGCGGGCGCCGGGCAGCTCGGACACTCCTCCTTTGGCCGCTCGTGCTCGTCCGACCGGGGCTGCTCGCGCGGTGCCGAGCTTAGTCGCGCTTAGTCGCGGAGCACGAACCCCCCCCCCCCCCCCTCTTCTGCTTGGGTTCCGCTGTACTCGACCGTTTTCAGTTGTATGCACTGCACCCGCCTGGAGGTGCCGACCCCGGCGGCTCATATGTTTCCCCTCTGTTTTCCTTAGCCCGCCACGCTTCTTTTTTTAGGACCCGACCCCGGCGGCGCCTGGACGCGGTCGCTGGTCGACTTTTACCTTGCGGGCGAGATTCGTCGAGAGTCGCCGAGACTCGCCGAGATTCGCCGAGAGATTCGCCGAGATTCGCCGAGATTCGCCGAGACTCGCCGAGACTCGCCGAGAGTGAGTCGCCGAGAGTCGCCGAGACTCGCCGAGATTCGCCGAGATTCGCCGAGAGATTCGCCGAGACTCGCCGAGAGAGTCGCCGAGAGTCGCCGAGAGTCGCCGAAGAGATGATGATTGGCCGTTCTTTTAGGCGCGGCGGACGGTTTCGTCAAGGGTCTCTTCACGTCCTTCCTCTTCGCGACGATGCGCGCCGCATCCTGCGCTGCTGTGAGGCGCGCGCGTCTCCTTTCCCCACCCCATTTCTTTCTTTAGGCGCCGCAACTTGCTCTGCTGTGAGCCGGGCGCGTTTGTTCAGTGGATGGCGTGGTACAACCTCAGCCGCACGCACCGCGACCACCCGATGAAGGCCTTGGACGCCACTCCGTGTTTCGTGTGCACGCAAACATTCCCTTTTATTCGCGCGTTCTGTTTTAGGACCGCGCCTTCATGGACGCCCTCGCGCGCACGAGCTGGGCGGACGAGAAGCCGGTCTTCGCCGCCGCCTCCAGTGCGGACGAGTCGAGCGGATGAATGGGCAGGTACCCGCGCGTGGATGCGCTTAAGAGACTTTAAAATCTCTGACACGAACTGGGTTCTCTTCTTTCTCAGTTCCGTTGGCCTCCTAGTAGTAGAGGGCCCACAGCGTCCTAATAAAATCTGAGGATTCAGGATTGAGGCATCGCTTTAGTGAGGCCAAAGTGAGTTTATGGATGTGTGAGAACGGTACGGGACACGAGGAGTCACGCGGACCGAATCGTCGGCGACTCTGCTGCACGCCGTTTCAGAATTTTTCTCAGCGTGAGCGAGACGTGGAAGAGGGCCACCGTCGGGTAGGACAGGTCGGCCCGGAGCAGCGGAGTAGCCGTCGTGGTCGCGGCGAGCAGCGCCGGCCACTCCGGCGCCGCGTCGGCAATGTGGCAAAAGACGTGTCCTTTACAAAAGGACACCTTGATCTCGCGTTTTCGCTCCCATTGAGCTCTCTGCAAGCCTCTCCTGGGCATTGAGGTATGCTACCATGTCCACCTGACAGCCTCCAGGCGGCGGGGTTCACCCCTCACCCCCTTCCTCACCCCTCACCCCCCACCCCTCCCCCCTCACCCCTCACTCCCCACCCCTCTCCCCTTCTAGAAGACGGGAGACCCCCACTGGAGGTGGCAAGAGACTACACCCCTCCCCTCCGTATCCATCGAGAGACATCGCGAGTCACGAACGAACAGCGCAAGGAGATATTGGGAAGAGTCCTCTCTCTGATGCTACAAGGCAGACGCGTGGGGCTTGTGTGCGCATGCGCCCCCTTAGCTTGCCACGGGGACGTTATCGCTGCCAAACTAGTGCGCATGTACTGCGACATCGCTAGCCCATAAAAATTAAAAAAAAACTTTGGAAACGTCAAACGAAAAATGGCGTAGTGTGTGTAGCACCGCTGCCAATGACTGCCGGGGCGTCACACTGACAGCGAGAAGGAACTCACCAGTCCGATAAGGATCAACTGGAAAGCTGAACCCTGGGCTTAGACAGAACGGGCGTGGCAGGCTCCAGGGGAGGCCACGCTCTACCCGGGGCGCTAAGGAGGGAAATCGAAACTGTTGGGCGTCCATCGACAAACAACTCGCGAGGACACACCGCCAATCCCCCCTCCCCGAGGACCGAACCTTGGCACGTAGCGCACGGGTCATCTCGGAGAGAGAAAGGGGAGGGAAGAGGGGGGGGACAAGGGAGCCGAGAGACGCGGGAGTACCCTGGGAGTGAGAGCTCTCATTCATGGTCGCTAGAGACCAGGGGAAGCCACCATGGGGAACGGACACCAATCGGCGGCCAGCTTCCCACCTAGGGCAGGGAACCCCCGGCGACGCAAGTGTGGCCTACGGTAGCCACAGCTAGTACGCGATACAGGGGCTGGGGGGAGTGGGGCGCCCGCGCCAAGGGGGAGAGAATGGAGGGGGGAGAATATGCTCGTTTTTCTTCTAAAGCAATTTTTTTTCCAGGCGGCGGGGTCACGACCCAGCCCAAGCAACACATTCAAAACCGACCCGGAGACGTACCCCCGCAACCGTTTGTCCTCTGGGCCGGCGCGGGGCCCCCCGGAGGCACCGTGCGCCGCGCCGCAGTGCGGAAACGGGGCCCCGGCGCTCAGAGTCGCTCAGAGCACCGACTTCCCGAATGGTTACGGTTGGTTAGAGGGCAGATTTAGAGAGATCTCGAGGAGTACACACAGATAGACCCTCCAACCATCAGAAATCTCCGACCTGATCGGTCGTACTGACCGCCGACAGATCACTCCAGACAGCAGACAGGCCGACGTCTGCACGCGGCCGGCCGGGCGAGAGGCTTGACACGATCCGACCCTGCGACCCTGACGCTGCTGCTCTAGCTATCAGCCATGGACTGCTGACTGCTGCCACAATGTGCGACCTGTGCTGGCCCACTTGGCGGCCTTCCCGGTCAGTGGTGAGGCGCAGTTCAGAGCTGTCGATGGCGCGATGCCGCACTGGTCCCACATTGGTGACACGATACCACCAAGTTTTCCGGTCCAAGAGAGAGGCACCGGCGCTGTCCTGAGAAGGTGCGTGGTCCCTCTTGACTGCCCATGCGCGCGAGGCTGTGTAGGCATAGCCTCGAGAGTGCCAGCAGCCAATCCGAGGCAGTTTGTGACGCGCATTGCGCCAGAAGCGTGCACGCAGCTGGAATGACACCTTCCTACTGGCCGTACGATCAGGTCGTCACTGAATGCTGGATACTAAGGCCGCGAGCTATGCGGGTGATCAATTGTGCAGCATGGCACGGTCAGCAGCGCCGACAGGCTGTCGCAAGGCGTGATAGCATGGCCGCAAGTACGCCGAATTCCCATGAAAACAAGTAAAAAATCGCGAAAAAAGAAAAAAATCCCAAAAAATCGGCGCCTGCGGCGGGCCATGGGACCCCATCTCCCCCCCGCATGGACACCCTCTGGGGCCCCCGCGCCGGCCCAGAGCGTTTGTCCTTTACGCCCGCTAGTCCTCATCACTGTCCACAATCACCTGCCGCTTGCGTAGGGGGGGGGACTCTCTGCAGCCTGGGAGGAGGGCGCAGCAGGCGCTTGGCACCTTTGGACACGCGCCCAAGCACTCCCTTCACCATCTTCTTCACTATGAGCCCGCCCGGTTTTGAGCTTGCGTCCCAGTCGCTGGCGCAGACGCCAGGCCGCGCAGGGGCGCGGCCAATGCCGCAGCCTCCCCGCTGCCCGTTTCGGGCTCCTCCTCCTCCATCTCCGCCTCCGCCGCTGCCTCTGCTGCTGCACGGCCCTCAGCAGCTGCCTGGCGCCTGTACTCCTCGAACACGGCCACCTCTCGCAACCTGGTTTGTGGAGCTCCCGCAGATGTCTAGACAGTCCTGAGCCTGTCCAGACAGTGTCCAGACGGCGTCCAGACAGTGTCCAGACAGCGTCCAGACAGTGTCCAGACAGCGTCCAGACAGTGGCACATGGCTCCACTCTTCACAGTAAAGTCTCGTAGTCGTGGCTGGACGACCCTGACAGCACCCCTGGCGCTGCCGAGGCCACTCCCCACCCACCCACCCACCCACATACACACCTCTTGCCGCCCGACTTGCCGTTTGGTGTGGGGGGGGGTGCGTCTAGACAGCAGAACTTAACAGACCTTGAGAACTTGAACTTTCAAACTTGTAGTTTTGTCTAGACAGCTGTCTAGACAGGCCCTCTTCACAGAAGATATCGCAGTGCCCGCGAAGGTCGGCAGCAATTGTGCGGCAACTGTGGGCAACGCCAACGTCGCAACGCTGCTTGCGCATAAGGGCAGAGCAAGCGTGGGCACGCGTTGCTCAGGTGCCATACTGCAGCCATGAGCCCCGCGCCGCAGCCGATGAAGAAGCCGCGGGCCGGCAGTAGCCACGTCGACCCACCGCTGCGCAATGGGCAAAGCGCGAGCCCAGCAGTTCAGTCCGACACGAACGCTGCACCGAAGACGGCGGCCTCGGGGCGCGCGTGACCGAACGCGCTTGCGGCGCCGCCACGCCGTCCTTTCCCATCGCCGCCGAACCGCCCTCCCTCCGCCGCGACAGACGCCGCAAAGACGGCGCTTCTCGCCGCCCAAGCAACAGCAGCAGCTGTGGCAGCGAATCTTCGCGTCGCTGGTGCGCGCGGCGGCCTCGTCGCAGTCTGGCGGGCGCTTGTCTCGCGGACCAGGCGGCCGAGCAGGCTGTGATCGCGGCCGAGGCGGATTGGCTCGGGCGGGTGCCGCCTGGAGGTGCGCCGGCAAAGCAGCCTGCAAGGCGGGGCGATCGGCGAGGCGGCGGCGCTCGCACCTGTGCAGCTGACGCGCCAGCCGCCTGTGCCTTCCGGCGGCCTGTGCGCAGCAGGTTTATCTGTTCACACCTCAGACGATCTTCCACGTCCAGACAGCGTCCAGACAGCGTCCAGACAGCGTCCAGACAGCGTCCAGACAGCGTCCAGACAGCGTCCAGACAGCAAAATCGGAGCGTCTAGACAGCTATACAGACAGTAATAGCACTTGAATGTACACAGCTGATTGAAGTAAAGGGGAATGATGCAGCTGCCTGTACCCCAGGCAGCGGCTGCAGACCGCGTCGCCGAACGCGGAGGCCCTCGGAAGGACTTTGTACTTGAGGCCTCCAATCCCTCGGGGGAAGTCGGGGAAGGCTGCGTGCTGCTCTTTGGACCATATCACGTTCGCGAAGAAGTGATTGCCCAGCGAGAAGGTGGACCGAGTCGTGCCGTCAGGCTGCTCGACTCGGTTGTACGGGCGGTTCGGCGGTCGGGTGCAGGTGCTAACTTTAGTACAGTCGGATTAGGAGAGGAGAATTCTTAGAATACAAGCCTCTCTCACATCACACTGGCACGACAAGGGCGCGGACTGGCGCGGACTGGCACACTCACCGGCTCACCGCCGGAGCCGCCTAAGCGACTCCGTTAAGAACGGCAATGCACTCCGCGCCGAAACGCGCGACGGAGGGAGGGGGCGGAAGCACCTCTGGGGGGCCACCGTGACTGGTGCGAGGGCCACACTTTGTTCGTCACCACAGGTGCCGTGATAATATTTGTATCGCGCGCCTTGCGGGGGGGGGGGGGGGGGGGCGGAAAAGAGGAGCCTCTTAGCGCCATCGCGATGGTGCTGCAAGCAGCGCCGGGCGGCGACGACTTACCGCCTCCCGGTCCCCCTCGGCACACCTCCGGGGGGCTTAAACCTATGTTTTGACGAGACTCTCGAACCCGTGAAGCTTCTAATAATTTTTGAGCTAGCCTTCGATGTTATGAAACAAAACGCAAGGCAGACATCCCGCACACCCGCCGCCCCCGGGCGCGGCCGCGCGCGCCTACCGTGTAAAGTAGTCGGCCTCCCGACGCCGCAGGCAGAAAAAAGAATTTTGTGCACGAGGTGCGGCACACCTCAGATCGGTAGCTCTCCCGAGTCGGTCGTACTCCTATCAGCCACCGCGCCCCTCGCCCCCCCTCTCACTCCTGCGCCCACGCCTCGACCCTCTTGGGCAGCAGCTGGTTCGACAAGTCCTCTCCGTGGCCCAAGCAGCCGTGTTCGCCCTTGCCCCAGGTAAAGACGGCGTTGTCGGCGGTAATGGCGAGACTGTGCGCGAGCCCAGCCGACACAGCGACGGCGCGTTGGCCAGCAAAGGCCTCGACCTTCTTGGGCAGCAGCTGGTTCTGCTGGTCGCCGTGGCCCAGCTTGCCCGCGTCTCCGCTGCCCCAGCTCCAGATGGCGCCGTCGGCGGTGATGGCGAGGCTGTAGCCGCCTCCCGCCGACACAGCGATGACGCGCTGTCCAGCAAAGGCCTCGAGCTTCTTCGGCAGCAGCTGGCGCTCCCGGTCGCCGTGGCCCAGCTTGCCAGAATATCCATCGCCCCAGCTCCAGACAGCGCCGTCGGCGGTGATGGCGAGGTTGTGGTGAAATCCAGCCGACACAGCGATGACGCGCTGGCCAGCAAAGGCCTCGATCTTCTTCGGCAGCAGCTGGCGCTGCTGGTCGCCGTGGCCCAGCTGGCCTTCCTCTCCACCGCCCCAGCTCCAGACGGAGCCGGCGGCGGTGAGGGCGAGGTTGTGGTGACATCCAGCCGACACAGCGATGACGCGCTGGCCAGCAAAGGCCTCGATCTTCTTCGGCAGCAGCTGGCGCTGCTGGTCGCCGTGGCCCAGCTGGCCACTACCTCCATAGCCCCAGCTCCAGACGGCGCCGTCAGCGGTGAGGACGAGGCTGTGGTAGACTCCAGCCGACACAGCGACGGCGCGCCGGCCAGTAAAGGCCTCGACCTTTTTGGGCAGCAGCTGGCGCTGCATGTCGCCGTGGCCCAACTCAACTCCACTTCCCCAGCTCCAGACAGCGCCGCCGGCGGTGAGGGCGAGGCTGTGGTTGACTCCCGCCGTCACGCTCACGGCGCGCTCACCCAGCGTTGACGGGAGGCGCGTCGGCGTGTTGAGCCGTGTCACGCCTTCGCCGTGGCCGAGTAGCCCTGGGAAGGACACAGCATAGCCGCACGACGAGAGCCGCCCCTCGCCCTCGATGAAGACGCTGTGGAAGCAGCCTGCCGCCGCCCTCGCCGGCGGGTTGGACTCGCGCAGCAGCGCAGACAAGCACAGCCACCGCACGGCGCAGCTCTCTCCCTCTGGCTGCGCCGGCAGCTCGAAGCCGCGCTCTTGCAGGCGCAAGCGGATGCCCTCCAGCGCAAGCGAGGCGTGGAAGAGCAGCGAGACGGCCGCGACGCGAGCGATGTCGGCGGGGTCGCAGCGAGAGAGGGCGCGCGCGAGGAGCTCCCTGGGGAGGTCGAGGAGGCGGGCGGGCGACGGCGTGTCTGGCGAGCGAGCGGCGGCGAGGCGGCGCGAGCGGCGCCGCGGCGGGGGACATCGCGAGAAAAAGAATTTCTGTCACACTCCTCTCCTTAAAATCCCTGTGTGGTGGCGGCGTGCCGTTCTCCCATCCCTCCCTTGGCTGGGCATGTTCTTTCTTTCTTTTGGGAGCCGCGTATCGACGATGTCCTCGCCAGAAAGGCACCACACACCACGGGAGCCGCGTAAGCGACTCCTGCGAGGAAGGCGAGGCAGTTGAGCTCGATGCGTACTCATCCACGCTTTCTTTCGGCAGTTGTAAAATTCTTTCGGCACTGGGCCCCGGCCGGGAGAAAGGGGGTGACAAGAAAGAAAGAAAGCAAAGAGGCAACCCAAGGGAGTGACATAAATAAATAAATAAAACGGACACACCAAACAAGGGGTGGGAGAAGGACAGGGTCCCCACCTGCGCGAGCAGGATCTTGTAAGGACGATCAGGGACACAGGGGAAGGGGAGCGGGGAGCGCATCGCGACACGGAGGGGGGCTGTGTCTTACCCGAAGTAAGGCAAGTGTACTGAAATACACTTGTATCCTTTCACAGTAAATGGTGTGTGCTTGCATGGAAGGCCCGCCTGGACGATCCGGTATTGGTGTGTATTTTTGTGCGTATCTCACTTTGGGACGGCGCCAGACGAGATAACTTTTTTTAGGATAGCTTAGCCTTCGATGTTATGAAACAAACGCAAAGGGGAAATGGCGTATCGCTCTCGGGCCCACAGACATCCCGCACCCCCCCCCCCCCCCCCGCCCCCCCGTGCGCCCCACCCCGGCCGGGAGAAAGGGGAGTGACAGCTTGGGATGGCAACAGAACGAGTATCTTGCACTCCATGTGCAAGAACGCAGAGAGAAATGAAAGCCGTCCGGCTCTAAGTCCGGCTCACGCGATGTATGTATGTATGTAGTAAGGTGAAGAACAGTCAGGCTCGGACTGGACACCAACGCGGTATGGGTGGACGCAAGACAGATGATGACGACACGCACGAGCGACACACAGACACAAACAAGCTCACAAGACACACAGCCAGCGGGCTGCCACACATCCTGAGTGGGCGTACACATCACTCAGGCCACGTCCCCCCTGTCGCCCCCCCCAGCACTCCAAGGTGCCAAGAGACAAACAACAGCACAACAACACAGACAGGCGACAGGGGCGAACGTGTGAGACTAGAGCAGGCTTGCTCCGCCTCTAGCAATCTCGTCGCCGGCCGCAAGGCACGGACGAGACCGTGTGTGGGGTCTTGTGAGGTGTCTATGGACGCCCTCCTCACAGGCTATTGGCCAGCCGCTAGCCCTAACTCGCACTCATGGGTGACGCGATCTTCGGCGATCAGTATCCGGTTTTTTTTCGCTGTGTCCAAATCGACGCTCGCAATCATCTCTGTGCATCCGTTCGCGCGAGAGAGGCCATCTGTGCATCCCGTTTCGCGCGCGAGAGGCAGTCAGGCTCTGTGCATTGATGGCCGAGGTGATCGGCAAGGCCCTCATCGGCTACCGCATCAAGGTTTGGTGGGCTGGCGACAGGAAATGGTACCCTGGCGAAGTCACCGAGGCGGCGGCCGGAAGGGTGCATTTGTCTCGACAGTGGAATGAGGGCGGCGCGCTTCTGGACAACTTCGTTCGGTACGACGATGGGGAAACGAAGTGGCATAGCCTCTGGCACGTTGGCGAAAAATGGGAGGTGGTCAAGCCGCCGAGCGGGGTCAAGGCCTTGTCAAGGCCGGCGGCTGTTGCCTACGAGATGTGCGGCATAAACGGCTGTCCGCTCCTGAGCGGGCACGCCGGCATGTGCGTCATCGAGAACGCGAAGGGTCGCCGCTGCAGCGGCCCGTCGCCCGCGGCTGCTGCGTCGGCCAAGCCGGCGGCGAAGGCCGCAACACAGGCGGCGGTGCCAGCGGCAGCGGCGGTGATGGCGGCGCCGAAAGCGGCGCCGAAGCCGGAGCAGGCAAGCCAGAAGCGGGCACGCGCACCCAAGCCAACGTCCGGCAGCTCCAGCGGCGGCGGCTCCGGCGGCGGCGGCTCCGGCTCTGGCGGTCGCGGCAGCGGCGGCGGTCGCGGCAGCGGCGGCGGTCGCGGTGGCGGCGGTGCTGGCAGTGGTGGTGGTGGCGGCGGCGGCGGCGGTAGCAGCAGCAGCGAGGACGACTCACCACTCTCGAAGCGAGTCGGCGTGGGCGCTGGGTCGGGCGGCAGGTCGGCCTCGGCCGCAAGGCCGCCGCCAGGTGTAGTATTAGCCGTAGCAGTAGTAGCAGCAGTGGTAGTAGTAGTAGTAGCCGCAAGGCCGCTGCCAGGGGCCTTTGCAAGCGCGTCCCAGTAGCAGTAGCAGCAGTAGCAGCAGGAGTAGTGGAAGTAGGCGGTAGTAGGGGAAATATGGGGGAGATATGGGGGAGATATGGCGAGGTTATATGGGGGAGACTACCGGGGCATCGCCTAGGCGGCAGCAGTAGTAGTAGTAGTCGGCAGTAGTAGTAGGTAGTAGTAGATCTAGTAGTGGGCGGTAGTGTGTCGTAGCGGTACTAGGCGGCAGTAGGCCCCCCCTAGCAGGAGTAGGAGGCAGGGGTAGCCTTACTTCCAAGATGGCCCCCCCCCCCCCCCCCACACCCCACCCCCCACCTTCCCTCCTGGCTCCAGCTTTGAAGCGAGATCGCGCGAGATCACGCGAGGTCTGCCCGAGATCACAAAGGCGTCGGAGTCCATGTCGATCGGACGGTGGGGTGGCGTCGTGATGCAAATTGATTACTCACGGGATGGCTGACTCAGGCGTCAAAGTACATGATCAAGAGGGCGGCGGCGGCCCCTCCCGACGATGGCGGCGAGATCAGCCCGAGATCCACGCGAGATCAGCCCGAGATCAGCGCGAGATCAGCCCGAGATCAGCCCGAGATCCGCCCGAGATCAGGCCGAGATCACGCGAGATCAGCCCGAGATCCGCCCGAGATTTCGCCCGCCGGGATCAGGAGCGCTAGCGACGGCGCTGTCATCTGCTGCGGCGCGCGGCGCGGCGGCGGCGCCCTCCCGCCCCGCGCCGCGGCCGCCGCAGCCACTGGCCCGCACGGACTCGGTTGGCGGAGGCGGTGCTGCCCTCCTCGGCAGCCCCGTCTCGCCCCCGTCTCCCCGCGGCGCTAAGGCGGTCGCGGGCATGCTGAACCAATGTGCGAGGCCGCTCGGCGGCGCGGCGGCCCTAGAAGCGCAGGAGACGCATCCTTCTCTTCCAGCCGGCCCATGAGGGCAGTGGACGCACGCGTCTTCAGCGCAGTCGGCGGCACTCGGCCGCAGTCCGCACTGTACTCACTGTCCTCGTGTCCCCTCGTGTTCACGCAGAGATGGGAGGGCTCTGGGGAGCTCCGAATCCCCCCCTTCCCCCCCCCTCCCCTCCCCCCCCTTCTGATGTTTGCGCCTTAGTTCGACGCAGGCTCTCCCTCCTCGCCCTCCCTCTCGCCCCGCTCCGCGACGGCGGCGGCGGCGGCTCGCCGGCAGCCCCACACGCCCGCCTGCCCCCCATACCCATATCACGAAGAGCGGCACACTCGTTAGTCACTTAGTTAGTCAATAGTTGTCGTCAGCTCATCATGCTTGATTAGGCGGCCACGCCCGCGCCATCCCCACACATTCGGCGCGTCCGAGCAGTCTCTCGTTGCTCCGTGAACTCATCAGTAATCATGGTGATTAGGCATCCGCCCGCGCCAGCCCGCTCGACTCGAAACGCACATTCGTTAGTCACTTAATTATGAGTGGCTAGGCAACCGTCCGCGCCAGTCCGTCGGCTGGAGAAGTCGGAGCTGCGCGAGCTGCTGCGGAGGCTCGCATTCACATAGTTGGTTCATTATGGCCGGTGAGGCTCACACACACACACACGCAGTATGACGCACACGCACACGCGCACGCACACACACACACGCACGCACACACACACACACGCACACACACACACACACACACACACACACGCAGTATGACGCACACGCACACGCGCACGCACGCACGCACACACACACACACACACACACACGCACACACACACACACACACACACACACACGCAGTATGACGCACACGCACGCACGCACGCACGCACGCACACGCACGCACGCACGCACGCACGCACGCACGCACACGCACACGCACAGCTCAACCACGCGCACCGGGCCTTGTTAGCGCCGCGGGGCTCCTGTCGTCTAGACGTGGAGTCGCGAGGGACTAGCTCTGGCCCTCGCCTCCCCTTGCCCCACCCCAACCGCAGGCTCTACATGCGGCGCGAGCTGCTGCAAGCCGCGTTCGGCTTCTACGGCCGCGCCGCCGCCCCCGCGTCGCTGCCGACCAGGCTGCGGCGCTAGAGACCTTGCCAAAAGACGGATGAACAGGCTAGTCACGGCTAGTCGTGAATGAACAGGCTGCGGGGCTATACCTTTGTCACGAGTGGTTAGAAGCGCCCTTTGTGGAAGCGGTGAGCTGCCAATGAACAGGCTGCGCGGCTACCTCGTCATGTTCAGAGACCAGCTGTGAACAGCGTCTCTTCACACCTCTAGCTGTGAACAGGCTGCGCGGCTACCTCGTCAAGTTCAGAGACCAGCTGTGATCCAGCGTCTCTTCACACCTCTAGCTGTGAACAGGCTGCGCGGCTACCTCGTCAAGTTCAGAGACCAGCTGTGAACAGCGTCTCTTCACACCTCTAGCTGTGAACAGGCTGCGCGGCTACCTCGTCAAGTTCAGAGAGCAGCTGTGAACAGCGTCTCTTCACACCTCTAGCTGTGAACAGGCTGCGCGGCTACCTCGTCAAGTTCAGAGACCAGCGCGCCGCCGCCCACGGCCAGTCGTACGTCGTCGGAGTGATCACCGACCAGGCGCAATCTCGGGCGATCTCGGAGTCGCCTCGGGTCATCTCGGAGTCGCCTCGGGTCATCTCGGGCCATCTCGGGTAATCTCGGGGCATCTCGGGGCATCTCGGGCCATCTCGGGCCATCTTTGGCGATCTCGGCTCACCTCGGGGTGATCTCGGGCGATCTCGGGGTGATATCGGGCGATCTCGGGGTGATCTCGGGCGATCTCGGGTGATCTCGGGCCAGGCGAACGCACACGGGGGCACGGTCACGGTCGGTTTCATGCGCAAGCAGCTCGGCTTCAGTAGCACCGAGCTCCCCGCGCGGCATGTCTCGAACCAGGACTGTGCTCCCGCCCTCAGAGACGCTCTCTCTCTCTCTCTCTCTCTCTCTCTCTCTCTCTCTCTCTCTCTCTCTCTCTCTCTCTCTC
>NW_005200535.1:155774-165589 GCF_000372725.1 Emiliania huxleyi CCMP1516
CACCGCCACCACCGCCACCACCGCCGCCACCACCGCCACCGCCACCGCCACCACCGCCACCCATAACTGGCCCGAGTCAACTACGGGCAAGAGCCCTCTTCCGCTCTGTCGCACGTTCATCAGGACCTTTCTCTCTCCGAAGCCTCCGCGCGGCGAGACACCCTCGCGGCGTTCGCGCGGACCACTGTGAACAGCGTCTCTTCACACCTCTTGCTGTGAACAGGCGAGACACCCTCGCGGCGTTCGCGCGGACCACCGGCATGGGTTGTTTCGCGCGGACCACCGGCGGCTCTCGCGCGGACCCCGGCCGCAGTGGCAGGGCGGCCGCCAGCAGCCTCTCGGCCGTCGCGGCTCTCGGCCCGCTGCCGTGGGCTGCACCGCCGCCGTCGATGGCGCCGCCGCCGCTGCGCGCCGCGTCTGGCGACGCGCTCTGCGCGCCCCCCACGCTCCCGCCCTCCCTCGGGATCGGCTCCGGAGGCGGTGGCGGCGGGAGAAGCGGCTATCCCGGCAGCTATGGCGGCGGCAGCTATGGCGGTAGCGGCTATGGCGGGAGCGGCTCTGGCGGCGGCGGGATCGGCCCTGGCTTTGGCCCCGGCAGCAGCAGCGGCAGCTTCGGCGCCTGCCTGGCGCTATTCCCGCCCCCGCCCGCGCCTCCGCAGCCGCCGCTCCCCCTTCTTCCCTTTGAGTCGTGGCTCTCCACGGGCGGCGGCGCCGGCGTCGGCGCCGGCGTCGGCGCCGGCGTCGGGGGCGGCGTCGGGGGCGGCGTCGGGGGCGGCTGCGGCTACGGTGGCGGCGGCACGGGCGGCGGCAAGGGCGGTTGCGGCGGCGGTGGCGCGTCCTACAGCGGCGCAGGCAGCGGAGGCTCTGGCGGCTATGGCGGGGGCTCCGGCGGGGGGCGAGGCTGCGGCAGCCGTGGCGGCGACGCGGGGCTCGGCGGCGGCGGAGGCTGCGGCGGCAACGGGTGGGAGGTGCGTCCGTGGGAAGGGAGAGTCTAGAAGGGGGGGGATGGCTGCTCCACGTGCACTTCTAGGCTTGCACATTGAATGCCGCGCCGGTTCCCGCCTGTCTGGGAATCGGAGATGCGGGCGCTGCCTGGCCCATGCCCTACTACCTCGTGTGTGTGTGGAGAAGTTGACCTCGCCTCACCGTACCTCACCGTAGTGTCTAGAAGGGGGATGGTTGCTCCACGTGCACCGGGCCTTCACACATTGAATGCCGTGTCGGTTCCCGCCTGTCTGGGCTGTGTGTGTGAAGAAGCTGGCCTCACCTCGCCCCACCGTAGGTGCGCGCTGGCGATTGGACGTGCCCCGGGTGCGGACTCAACGTCTTCGGATGGAAGCACGCTTGCTTCAAGTGCAGCACGCCGAAGCCTGGCGGCGGCGGCGGCGGCGCAGCAGTCAGACACGGAGGCGGCGGCGGCGGCGGAGGCGGCAGCTGCGGCGGTGGCGGTGGCAGCTTGGGAGGATGGGGCGCCAGCAGCCGTGTCGGCGGAGGAGGTGACGGTCACGGTGGCGGAGGAGGAGGCGGCTGGGGTGGCGGAGGAGGAGGCGGCTGGGGAGGCGGTGGAGGAGCCGGCTGCGGAGGCGGTGGAGGAGGCGGCTGGGGAGGCGGTGGAGGAGCCGGCTGGGGAGGCGGTGGAGGCGGAGGCTGCGATAGCGGCGGGCGCAGCGCGAGTGGGCGCGGCTGGGGAGGCGGAGGTGCTGCAAGGCACGTGCGTGGTTGGGGCGGGAGTGGTGGCGGCGATGGAGGCGGTGGCGGCGGCGGCGGTGGCGACAGCGGCGGCGGCGGCGACGACGACGGAGGCGGAGGCGGCGGCGGAGGAGGAGGCGGCGGCGATGGCGGCGGAGGAGGAGGAGGCGGAGGGAGCGGTAGCAGCGGGCATGGCAGCTGGAGCAGAGGCCGTCCGCCAGGTTGTTGCGCGTCTGCTCACTGTGCGCCTGCCGCGGCCGGAACCGGATCGGCGAGAGACGTCGCCGCCACCGCCGCCGCTCCCGCTGGCGCGGCGTCCGACGGAGCCTATTCTCCCGGCCGCGAGGGCTCAGCGTATTCTCCCGGCGGCGAGGGCTCAGAGGGCGCCTACTCTCCCGGCGCCGAGGACACACTGGAGGCTTCGGCCGCTCCCCCTGCGACGTGCCCGGCGGCCGGCGCTGTCGCTGCGTCGTTGGCGGCGGAGGAGGCCGCTGCCGCACCTGCCGCTTCTGCCGCTGCTCACGCCGATCTGGAGGGCGCCTACTCGCCAGGGGCCGAGTCGGAGGGCGCGTACAGCCCGGGCCCCGAGGAGGAGGAGGCGGGGGAGGCTTTGGCCGCTCCCGCCGGCACGGAGGGGTTTGGCGCTGCCGCGGCTGACATCGCTGAGTCGCCCGCCGCCGAGTCGGACGGAGCGTACTCGCCGGGCGCAGACTAGTTGGGGAGTGCGATGCCCCCCATGCGCGTTTGCGAGGGGGGGGGCACTAGATTGCCACATACACTAGAAGGCCACACTGGGAGGAGGCCGCGACACGTAGAACGGTCTTCCGTTGCGGGCGGCGCGCGCGGCGGAGAACACGTGAGAACTGCAGCAGCCGAGAATGGGTAATAGTACGTCAGTAGACAATACGTCGCGCGCAATGCGGAGTGCGCGCGAATTACGAGCGATCCCGCCTGCCAACGCATACAGCCATGGTGTGTGGTGAGGTACGGTTGTGTACTAGTTCGGTTCTTGCCGGGCAGAGTTACTTTGTGCCGAATGTGTGGCGAGAAAGATTCCACAAATTGCGCTGAGTTAGTGTTTCTGTATTTTTGGAAGAAAAACGTTTCCAATTCAAAAGTCCTGTGCGTGCGCAGTGGCTACGTCGACTTTTACGTGTGTGCACGTGTGAGAAGTTTACCCTACCTCTTACCTTTGCGCAAGCTTAAACCTTACGTACAAATACCCCGTCAACGGCCCTAGCCTACGGTACGTACGGCGATCGCATGAGCAACTCGCAAAAACTCGTCCACGGCCACTCGCTCGCGATTGGTGTCGGTAATTAATTGCCCGAGATTACCCGAGATCGCTTCCGAGACCGGTACCGCTTCAAAATACTCCGTCATGGCGCACGCTGGGCCAAACGACTGCTTTGCAGAATTTCGTACCGGAGTCCTTCCTGGCGACCCTCTCGCCCACGACGTATTGCTTTTGGAGCACGAGCACTGGCAGCGCTGCCAGTTCGATGACAACGAGCAATTCATAGGAAGCAAACTACAGCTGAGGGTGGGTGGCTGGCAGTATGCAGGATCGCCGGGCGGTCTTGTTCTTCGCGATCTCGAAACAGAGGATGTCCAACCGTTGCTAGGCAGCTATTGTAACGTTCAATATTGCCAGGCGAACAATCAATGGATGGCCATCGAAGCCATAATACTGCGGGGACGGCAGTACGCAATTGAAAACACTAATTCCGATGGCCTGGGATTGACAGAGCTCAGGGCTATGAACCACCGTGACGTTCTGTTTGCATACTACGGCTTCTCTGAGGGAAGCTGCCCTGAAGATAACGGCTTCTGGCTTGACGGGCAATGCGACCCCACCCCACCCTCGAAGTATCTTCCCGCCTGCCAGCTAGGAAGGAAGTGCCAGAGCCAGATGCTCCTTCAAGAGATCTACACGCCGGGTGTCTACACCGAGCCAAAAGGGGGGAAGCGGTGCACCTACAAAGGAGCGAGTCCTCCTGGGTTCTGCAGCGGCGAAGCCGACTGCTTTGAGAAGGGCAGGGATGCGTGCGATCAGGATCCGGAGTGCAAAGGGGTGATGTGGTCCTCGGTTTGGCCGGGTGGTGTTAGGACCGACGGGCCCACTACGATCCAGGCGTCCGACAGAGCCACGTGGTTTTCCATGCCGGCTGGCACATCCTGGTCTCTCAGCATGGGCACGTGTAGCTCGGATGCCGGCTGCCAGTGGATCTTCGAGCCAAGTGAGACTCGGGTTGGGGCGTACTACATCAAGGTGGCCGGCGGAACCCAGTACATTCACGCGTCGGGCGGCACCTCTTCCGGACAGCCTCTCACTATGCACGATTGCCCCAAAGAAAACAATAACGCCAACTGCCAATGGATTCTCGAGCCAAGTAGCACGCGGCCAGGGACGTACTACATCAGGGCGTCCGACAGGGAGCACTTGGAGTTGGACAGGGCCACGTACATTCACGCGAGCGGCGGCACCTCTGCCGGAAAGTATCTCACGATGCACTCTTGCCCCAAAGAAAACAATTACCCCAACTGCCAATGGAAGCTCATTTGGCCGGGTAGTGTTCCGGGCACTGCTGTTAAATACTGTTCAGATCAGCCGGGTGGTGTTAGGACCGACGGGCCCACTACGATCCAGGCGTCCGACAGAGCCACGTGGTTTTCCATGCCGGCTGGCACATCCTGGAGTTCTCTCAGCATGGGCACGTGTAGCTCGGATGCCGGCTGCCAGTGGATCTTCGAGCCAAGTGAGACTCGGGTTGGGGCGTACTACATCAAGGTGGCCGGCGGAACCCAGTACATTCACGCGTCGGGCGGCACCTCTTCCGGACAGCCTCTCACTATGCACGATTGCCCCAAAGAAAACAATAACGCCAACTGCCAATGGATTCTCGAGCCAAGTAGCACGCGGCCAGGGACGTACTACATCAGGGCGTCCGACAGGGCCACGTACATTCACGCGAGCGGCGGCACCTCTGCCGGAAAGTATCTCACGATGCACTCTTGCGCCAAAGAAAACAATTACCCCAACTGCCAATGGAAGCTCATTTGGCCGGGTAGTGTTCCATTGACAGCAGATGCGCAATGGACATCAGTAGCACTCTCACAATCTGCTTACCGGCCAGCCGATAGCAACCGGTGCGTCATGGTCTCGCGCGGGCCGGGCGGCTGTGGTGCCCCACCGTACATGGCCCAGGGCTTGACCGGTACGCCAAATTACGCCATCAGCTACTGCCTCGCGAACCCTGCATGCATCAAGGTGCAGTGGGACTCGCATGGCAACATCTATCCAAGCGACCAACAGAGTGGGGTGCAGGCCACCGAGCCGAACGGCGGCAGCTGGAGCTGCCTATTCAAGGAATGCCCCGGTGATGACCCGCAAGGAGACTAGAAAACGAGGCTAAGACGAACGACCCTGGTGCCAAAGACAATAGCGAACGACAATCGGTGAAAGTCCGGCTCAAGCGCAGGTAAACGAGTGCGCGGCCCAGGCTACTGGAAAATGTGTAAGACGATACGAGAGCAGCATGGTTCCATGGATGACTACCTTGGTAAATGGTAAAGCAGCGCAGTACGAGCACCACATGGCGGCGCGACGGAAAACGACTGGGACTCCTCTCTCTAACCCGCAGCTATAGCCCTTCACAGGCGTAAGTCCACGGCGCCAGAACTCAGTGGCAAAAACACCCACTGGCGACCCACCGTGGCAGCGGCGCGGTGTATCTTGCACGGGACGTATGCGAGCTGCGTGTCCGCCTAACTTTAAAGGCACAGGTCTCGCCACACTACCGTGATTGTATGCATGTGTCGGGAGATGTAATTGATGTGTTATGGGTTTAATTAATTAAAAAGTAAGAAATGACATGCAGTGATGCTCGGAGATAGCCGCGCAGCGGCTATGTAGGTTATCCGTGTGTGTCTCGCGCCTTGCGGGGGGGGAGCGGAAAGGAGGAACCTCTTCCCAAGAGCACCACTCTTGGAGCGCCGCCACTACCACCCAGAGCGCTGCAAGCACGAAGCAGCGCCGGGCAATGACGGCTTACCGCCCACCCAGCCCCCCCTCGGCACACCCCGGCAGCCAATGTGTGACGGCTCGAACCCGCTAAGCCATCCCGCAAGCGGGATAGCCCGCCACTCGAACCCGCAAGCGGGCGTACGAACCGCGAGCGGCTCGCACTCGTGACACGCAGGCGTCCGCCAGACGGCGCCGGGGCTAGGCGACCGAAGAGGAACTACGGCAAGAACCGCACACCACCCGCTGACGAGCGCTCGCGGAACTGGTCCGGGGGCCGGCGGGCACTTGACGTTCGAGACCTCGAGAGAAGTTCGCCCGCAGGCCTCCCCGAGGGCCCAAGTCAAGAATTGGCTTTCTTTTGACGGGCAAGCGGAGAAGGGGCACCTCCGTGCACTGACGGTCGGCCGTCAGAAATCACGCCTGCGTGGATCGCGTCACACCAATCCTCGCGCTACCCAACGCGGCCAAAGGATATCCACCTCGAGAACCTCGAGATAATATGCAGCAAGTCCCGCAAGAATGGAAGAGAGAGAGATTTTTAGCAATACCAAACAACTCTAACACTCACACGTAATTTGGGGCCCTATGGAAGAGCAACTGGGCGAGAGAGGGCAAGGGACCGGACGCTGGCATACCAGGGGGGGCAGGGTGGCTGACGCGGGCTGACGCGGGCCCAGTAGTACCTCGATGAGGTGACTTGGACCACTAAGAATTGGCTGGGGGCTGCAGAAGCAGCGTCTCTCGGTCGTTCTTCACACGGGAATCGCTACCCAACGCGGCCAAAGGATATCCACCTCGAGAACCTCGGGAACTAGCCGGGGCAGTCGGAGAAGGGGCAACTCCGTGCACTGACGGTCGGCCGTCAGAAAACACGCCCGAACACGCCTGCGTGGATCGCGTCACACCAATCCTCGCTACCCAACGCGGCCAAAGGATATCCACCTCGATGGGGAGGAACGGGGCGAGCCCCCTCCAACCCACCCGCGCTAGGTCTCGGGTTTGACGCATGGGGTCACTCCCGCGAAACTCGTGAACTAGCCGGGGCAGTCGGAGAAGTGGCAACTCCGTGCACTGACGGTCGGCCGTCAGAAAACACGCCTCCGTGGCTCGGGTTACACCAATCCTCGCTACCCAACGCGGCCAAAGGATATCCACCTCGAGAACCTCGAGAGAACCTTGTCTCCGATGACGCGAGGAGAAGAAACGCGCGTCCGGGCCTCTTGTCTGTGGCTGTGACGGTACAGGTCGATGAGCAGCCCGCGAACCAACTCCCAGGCAAGAGCCTCAGGGAAGCGCCGCTCGCGCCTGAACCCGAGCTCTCCAGCGGTCCTCATCGCTGTCGCAGTCCTCATCTGTACCGTCCTTCGCATCTACTGGTTCAGTGACTGGTCTCACTCGTACCTGCTCGCGCTGCACTCTTCAGCTGGCAACCGGCGGAACATGACGGCTGCGTGGAACTCGGAGTGGAAGCGGCACGCGCGACACTTCCCTTCCGCCTTCGAGGCGAGCCAGCGCGTCGGACGCACCGCCGAACTCTTCGCGGCCACGTTCGCAGTCGCTGCGCCACACGTGCGCATAACACAAAGCGACAACCCTCCTGCGCGTGAAAGGCTGCTGTGACACCCTGCTACTCGCCTAGGCGACCGTGCCGCGGGTCGAGGAGTCGGCCATGGAGTGCTCGAGCTACGCGGGCCCGATGTACTTCCCGTACGGCGGCAAGGCCAAGGTGCAGCGCAGGCCGGTTCGTGCCGCCACCTCAACCTCCTTCAGCCAAAGTGTGGGCAGCATCGCCGGCGGCGGCGGCGGCGGCGGCGGCGGCGGCGGCGGCGGCGGCGGGGAGGCGGCGGCGGTCGACAAGAGAGGGGAGGCGCGGCTGGCGCTTCGCAGCGTGTCACTCCACGACGTGCGTCTGCTCCCGGGCTCCCACTTTGAGCACGCCAGCCGCGTCAACACTGCCTGGCTCCTCGCGCTCGACGTCGACCGGCTGCTCCACTTCTTCCGCGTGACGGCGGGCCTGCCTCCGCTCAAAGCGGCGCCGGCGTACGGCGGCTGGGAGAGCGGCGGCTCGGGCCTACGTGGCGAGTTCGTAGGCCATTACTTGCACGCCGCTTCCGCCGCCGCTGCTTCGACGGGGGACGAGACGGAGCGAGCGGCGCTGCTCGCCCGCTGTGGCGCGGTCGTGCGAGGGCTCGCCGAGTGTCAAGCCAAGCTCGGCGCCGGAGGCTACGTCTCCGCCTTCCCCGAGGCCGAGTTTGCTCTCACGGAGGCGGGCAAGCCGCCCGGGCCTTGGGTGCCCTACTACGTCATGCTGTGAACAGCGCCTATTCACACCGCCAGCTGTGAACAGGCGGGCAAGCCGCCCGGGCCATGGGTGCCCTACTACGTTATGCACAAGCTCCTTGCCGGTCTGATTGCGCACCGGCAGCTGTGGCCGAGCACAACGTCGGGCGCTGCGGCCTTGACCGTCGCGCTGCAGCTGGCGTCGCACCTTCGCGGGCGTGCCGATGCGATGTGGTCTGCCCGAGAGGACCCGAGAGTACCCGAGATTGCTCGAGATTACTCGAGATTAGGCGTGTCGACGCTATGTGGTCTGCGGGCGGCCGCGAGCGGTGGGAGGATTTCATCAACCAAGAGGTTGGCGGCATGTCGGAGGCCCTGGGGGACCTCTCTCTTCTCTCGGGCGATCCGGCGTGGGCAAACCTCGCGGCCAGATTCGAGCGGCCGTGCTTCATTCGCCCGCTCGCCCTCGCAGCCTCCCTCGCCGCGCCGCTCGACGACGCGGCGTCGGCGCCGATGGCGAGCGCGGAGAAGCGCGACGCGCTGCGGGCCGCCGCCGCCGCCGCCGCCGCGGGAGCGATCGAGAAGCTGCACGCGAATGCGCACCTGCCCATGCTGCTCGGTGCGATGGGGCGGTACGAGGCGACCTCTCCTGGAGCCGCCCTCTCCCAAGCCCAAAGCCCCTGCCTGGCGCCTCCTCGAACCCCTCCCCTCCCCAGCCCCGCGCCCCCCGCCTCCAGCGTGGCCGCTCGGTACGAGTCCCTTCAGCACAGCACATGACACGCTCTCGCTCAGGCGTCGGGCGACCCGCTCCTTCGCGGCGCGGCCGAAGCCTTCTTCTCCGAGCTCGACGCCGGCCACACTTTTGCGCACGGCGGCTTGACTGCGGCGGGAGGTGTGCATGCCGTGAGCAGCGCCCATTCACACCGCCAGCTGTGAACAGGCGGCTCGACTGCGGCGGGAGGTGTGCATGCCGTGAGCAGCGCCCATTCACAGCGCCAGCTGTGAACAGGCGGCTCGACTGCGGCGGGAGGTGTGCATGCCGTGAGCAGCGCCCATTCACACCGCCAGCTGTGAACAGGCGGCTCGACTGCGGCGGGAGGTGTGCATGCCGTGAGCAGCGCCCATTCACAGCGCCAGCTGTGAACAGGCGGCTCGACTGCGGCGGGAGGTGTGCATGCCGTGAGCAGCGCCCATTCACACCGCCAGCTGTGAACAGGCGGCTCGACTGCGGCGGGAGGTGTGCATGCCGTGAGCAGCGCCCATTCACAGCGCCAGCTGTGAACAGGCGGCTCGACTGCGGGCGAGGTGTGGATGCCGGCGAGGCGGCTGGGGGACGTAGTGCGGCACCGGCACGCGGACAGCTACTGGGCGCAGACCACGAGGCTGTGAACGGCGTCTATTCACACCTCCAGCTGTGAGCAGGCACGCGGACAGCTACTGGGCGCAGACCACGAGGCTGTGAACGGCGTCTATTCACACCTCCAGCTGTGAGCAGGCATGCGGACAACTACTGGGCGCACGACCACGCCGAGAGCTGCGTGCTGCACAACTCGATGCGCGTCTCGCGCCGGCTGATGGGCTGGGGCGGCCGCGCCGGTAGCGCGGGGGTGACGCACACGCTGAGGCACGCTCTCTCTCTCTCTCTCTCTCTCTCTCTCTCTCTCTCTCTCTCTCTCTCGCGCGCGCTCTCTCGCTCTCTCGCTCTTCTCGGGAGGTCTTGTATCTTACTTCCCCACCCCCCCGTAGAATGGCTTCTAATGGTAAACCCGAAGTATAAAATGTGGCCGGAAATTGGTCTGGCCCCAACCCATAGACACTC
>NW_005200535.1:166550-173803 GCF_000372725.1 Emiliania huxleyi CCMP1516
ATGTGATCTCGCACTAGCGCTCCAGGCGGTCGACTTCGACCCGCAGCGCGGCACCGCCTTTGCGAGGCGGCTCGCGGCGCGCGGCCATGCGGGCGCGCTCGGCCGGGTCCGGCTGTCGCTCAGCATGGCCCTCTCCTGGGAGAGGCTCAAGGACGAGCGCGCGAGCTTCGCGCCGCTCCAGGCGGCGCTGCTCGGCCCGCTCGTCCTCGCCGGCCTGACCTACGCCGACCGGCGCATGCACGCCAACGCGACCCTGCGCAGCGTGCCGCCGCCGGTGCGCGCGCAGCTGCGCGCGCTGGTCGCCCACGCGCCGCCTCGCGCGGCTGCCGGCGGCGGCCTCGCCCCTCCCCCTGCCGGCTGCCTTGTCAGCCGGTGGGCCTCGGTGTGGGTCGTCGGAGAAGACGGCCTCCGACGCCTAGACGCCGACTGCGCACTCTCGCATCCCAACTAGCGCTCGAGAGGACACGCCACTCCGCAGCAGTCGCCGTCTCCGTAGCCCCCGTGTGTTCGCATGGTGCTCTGAGTACACTGCACACTACACCGTCCTCCCGCCCTGAGGTTGGCGCATGGACCATGTAGGCCTCCGCTCCTTCGCCGCGTCGCCGCCAAAGTGGTGCGTCGGGAGGGCGACGCCGATCGAGGAGCGGCTCGACACCCTCCGGCGACGGCCCGAGCCACACTACACGCTCGGCGAGGCGGCGTCGGCGGCGGCGTGCGAGCAGCTCCCGGGCTGCACGGCGGAGGGGGCGCCTCCCTTCTCGCCGCTCGGCGAGCTCTCCACGCCATGCGCAGCGGCGCGAGATTACCCGAGATCAGCCGAGATCAGCCGAGACCGCTCGAGACTAGGCGAGCTCCACGTCATGCACAACGGCACTGGCGGCGCCGTCGTCCTGGCGGCGCGGCCGAAGTAGGGTGCCTGGCCTCTGTGTGAACGGCGCCTCTTCACAGCCTCTGCGTGTGAACAGGCGAGGCCGCCCACCGTGCCTGGCCGCCGGCGCGGCGGCACCGACGCGGCGATGGCGGCGACATGGCGGCTGCGGCCCGCGACAGGGGCGGCGCCCGAGAGTGCCCAAGATTACCCGAGATTACCCGAGACTAGGCGGTTGCGGCCCGCGGCAGGGGCGGCGCTGGACGAGCAGGCGCGCGCACAAGCACTCCGACAGATAGACAGACAGACAGCAGCGCACGCACACACACACACACGCACACGCACGCACGCACGCACGCAAACGCACGCACGCACGCACGCACGCACGCACGCACGCACGCACGCACGCACGCAAACGCACGCACGCACGCACACCGTTCACCCACGTGCTGGGCCTTGCGCGTCCAATGCCATCGGGGTGGAGATGCGAGGGTTGCCTGGCCCTTGCCCCCCTGTGTGTGAGTGTGCAGAGATGTGTACTTGACCCAGGCGTCCGTGTACGAGGCCGAGACGGACGAGCAGGCGGTGCTCGAGCGCGGCTTCTTCTTGGAGGCGCTCGACGCCCCCGGCGAGGTGCTCGCCGCATCCTCCTCCGGCGTGAGGCTGGCGCCCCTTCGCGGCCGCGCCGGCGGCGCATCGCGCGTCTGGCGCCCTAGAAGCGGAGTATCCCCCCCATATCTCCCCGTATCTCCCCGTATCTCCACAGATCTCGTGCCTAGAAGCGGAGTACGAGCTCATCCATTCCAACTGGCGCTCGAGAGGACACGTCTCCCGCCGCATGCGGCCGTACTCCGCTGCACTCGCTGCATTCGTAGCCCGTGTATTCGCGCAGTGCTCCGAGGCTCGGCGCGAGACCATCTCTCCCGCCCTGACCTCGGTGCATCCCCCAAATAGGTCTGGCACGGCCGCCGGCAAGCTGACGGCCGGCTGCGGCTCGAGAGCGCGTCGACGGCCGGCTCCTTCCTCGCCGTAGAGCCTCTCGCCGGCGGCTGCCGCGGCCAGCCGCCTCTGCTCCACCGCGGCGCTGTCCCCTCCTGCGCGTGGCGCCTCACCCTCGCCTCCGCCTCCGCCGGCGCAACGCCACTCGACGTCTCGCTCGCCCCGCCGCACGCCGAGTTGCCTGCGGTGGCGTATTGGGCGGTGCCGCCGGCCGACGCGCCGCTGGGGCTGGAGCGGTCGCGCCTGATGCTTCCGCTCAACGAGATCGTCGACGAGCACTACTCGGTGTACTGGTGCCGCCTCGCGCCGGACCAGCCGCCGCCTGAGTACTGCCTGCCGTGACTACGCGCGTGCTCTAACATACTCACCCGACACCTCCGGAAGCCTATTTCCGTGGCGCGCGCGACTTAGCGTGTGCATGATCACACGAGCTCAGCGCGTGTTGGTCTTGGGGGGATGGGGGGCAGGCGGCGGCATAAAGTACCGTAGAACCCTCTGAAAAAATGTAAGAGCCCCACACCCACAACCAGCGAGCCTCGAGCACAGGGACCGTACGTTACAAGCACGCTCTACGACTAGCCGAGAGGCAGCGCGAGTTGCAATCCCACCGGCACATGGTCGCTCTCTGGCGGCCTGCGGCGTGCGCTATTATCTTTGAGTATATGATTGGGCGGACATCGGCCACCTGCCGCTCGGGCACGAGGACGAGATCGACGCGCACTTGGAGCACTTGGAGTGCAGTCGGTAACCGCACATCCAGGGCCGGGGGGCTAAGAAGCACACCCAGCGGGCCGGATGATTGGCATCGGGTTGCGGGCAAGAGAGCCCTAGCCCCGGGGGTGCGCGGTCGCAGGGCCATAACACGGGTCTCCGAGGGTTGGTTCTGCGCTTTGGGTTTCCCCTAGCTGCGGAACGCCTCCTCTACTCGGAGCTAAAGAATACTCTCCGAGGGTTGGCCCCGCGTACCAGGTTTCCCCTTAACTGCAAGGACACGGGCGAGCCCATCACCACGCTGAAGGTGGACGGTGGCATGACGGCCAACAAGCTGCTCTTGCAGTTCCAGTCCGATATGCTCGCCTGCGACGTGTCGGTGCGTCCGAGAGTGTAGACCGCCGGCCGCAAACTCTCCCACGCCTGACGCCAGTGCGCCACGCGAGTGGCCCTCTGCCAACGACTCTTCTTCTCGCCCATCGCTCCAGTTACCCCCCTCCTTCCCTCGCAAGGTCCCCGTCGTCGCCGAGACGACGGCGCTGGGCTCAGCCTACGCCGCCGGCCTCGCCGTCGGGTTCTGGAAGTCCAAGGACGAGATGCTGGCCAACTGGGCCGAGAAGAAGAGGGTCACGCCTCAGATGGATGCGGCGACGCGGCAAAAGTACTCCAAGTTCTGGAAGAAGGCGGTCTCCAAGACGCTCGACTGGGTGGAGCTGGATGGGGAGGGGACTAAGCCAGCCACTGCCAAGCCGGGGCCGCGCCAGAGCACCTTTGGCAGCACCAACGCGATGGACGGCGCCGCTGGCGCCCTGGACATGAAGGTGGCGCTCATGGAGAAGAAGCTCGATGCGGTGCTCGACCTGCTCAAGAAGAGCGCACCCGCCGCCTGAGCGCCTGGCGGCGACGGCTCTGTTGAAGAGATATGATTACCCCCCAAGCGGGTTCGTTGGTGCACACCCCGGCCCCCGGTGTGTGTGTGGTCTTACCTCTGCCCTCGGATGTGGCGGTGCCCCCTCCCTCCCCGGTGCGCGTTATACAGCCAAAGGAGAACGACAAAGCGCACCGCCAGAGAGGTTGCTGCCTCTACGTGTCGCAAACATGAGCGGAGCGAAACTCAGCCGTCGCGAGGAGCGCGCTAGCACCTAGCTAGCCGCTTCCGGCTTCTTTCTTCACCGGTGAACGAGTCTTCAGCAGTCGAGCTACAGCTAGTACCTAGGTAGGAATTCCTCAGGGCTCCGCTTGGTATTCAAGTAGTGTAAATCGGCCATAGAATTCCCGAATAAAATCTTCGTTCTACTATACATTCATTCGACAGCATTCAAACGGAAACGCGCACGCCCTGCGAGGACATCCCGCGCACAGTCCGTATAATAAAGTCCGGCACTCTATAGTGAACCAACACCCAAAACGAACGCACGGCTCACTCGCGCCACCAGCCAGGCACGTCCTCGTCGTTCGTCTTCGTCTTCGGGATCTTGAGCGCCTCGAACCGGTCGGCCGCGGCGTTGCTCAGATCTCTCACGGTCTGCGATAGAGCAAGGTTCCCCACTGCGCCGAGTCCGACTGTATGGAACAGTCCAAGCACCGCACCCAGCCCATTCGTGTTGATCCCGCGCCCCTGCTGCGCCTCGTATTTGCCCACCACCAAGCCGGTCGCAAAGTGACGCACTTTGCCCTCCGCATCAAAACACAGGCGACCGGTCTCGGTCGGTGCCACCACAGACGTCTTGCCTGGCGTCGGCTTGATGGGGATAGGCGGCACCGCGCCCCACGGCTGCCACGCGCCCACGTGCTCGCCCGTGTTGCGCAGGAAGAAGCGAACTGTCATGGGCTCGGCGGGGTCCACAACAAAACCGAACGCGTTGGCCTCGAGCTTCCACGCATCTGCAATGCCGAGCAGCTCCATCGTGCGGCAGTAGTCCGTCTTACTGAGAGGGCCCACGACGCCACCGCGAAACACGAAATCTTCCGCCATGAGCTCGGGGCGCAGGCCCGAGTAGAAGCCCGTGCCGGTGTCGAGAAACTCCTCGGTCAATTCGACCAGGCGCTCTGACGTGGTAGATTCCGCCTCACCACTCAGCTGGCCGGCTGGCGGCGGCGCGCGAACAGCGAGCGTCGAGATCGCGGTCCGCCCTGGATGGACGGCGAACACATTGACGAGAAGCGAGAGCATTCCACTTCCTCCAGAAGAGTTCACTTCCTCCAGGATTGCCGGTGCGAGCAAGTCCGAGCGCCAGTCTCTTGCTCTTGCCAGGGTTGAAGAAATCGGTCGATACCGCCATACCGGCCCTCGCCAACGCCCCAAAAAGTGGCGCAGAGTGAGGCGGCGCCCCGAGCGAGCACGTGAGCCCCGTGGCTCCTTCCCTTCCTTTTTTGAGCAGGTGTGCCGCCGCGCGAGCGACGCTCCGAGATCGCCCGAGATAGCGCGGCGCGGCGGCGGGCGGGGGGGGGGGGGGGGAGCGGCGTGGCGTGGAGCCCCGAGATTGCGCGAGATCGACCGAGATCGCGAGGCGCGGCCCGAGATCGCTCGAGCTTGTGGGCCGGACCACCCCCAGTCCTTTATCTGCGTTCTTGCACATGGAGTGCAAGATACTCGTTCTGTTGTCGCCGTTCGTCGGGGCACGCTATCCTGTGCAGTCAGGGCAAGTGGGGGCGGGGTCGGCGCCGCGATCAACCGCGCGCCAGCGGCGAGCGGCGCAGCGCGGCCACCATGCGGCGCGACGTGCCCGCCGATGTCTTTTTTTTTGGAGGATTACGGAGGAGGACATTTCTTAAAATGAACTCCGGGGGGCAAACGCGGCACAAACGAGGCACAAACGCCAGGCTACAAACACGGGGAGGCACGCGAGGGGCAGGCGTTCCCAAGGGGACGCTCCTGTGCCTCGGCAGGGTGCTCGACGCGCACGATGAGCAGGACGACGCGGAGGGTGGGCGCCGGGATTGGGAGGAGGACCCGCTCGGGTTCGACACCAACCCGGGGCTGCTCCGCGCCATGTGCATGGCGTTCGAGTGAACGCCGTGCAGGCAGCCCGTGCCTTTTGGTGTACCCCGTTTGTGCCGCGTCCTGTGCCCCCGAGTTCATTTAATAATAAGGCACGTAGTATTGGCGTCTGCAGAAGACGGAACACGGAGGGGCTGTATACGTCACGTGTGTGAGTGAGTAGTATTCTTGATACACACACGAAGGTGGGCACTGGGCTGCTGAGAGACGCGTGACGGGGTTTGCGATGAGAATTTCACAACTAAAGGCTCGCGCACACGCACAATTCACACGACAGACAAGGCGCAGCGATGAGAAGCGACTCCGGGAATGGAAGCGGGGTTATAGTGCACCGCTAACCGCCAAAGCGCAAGAGAACTGCGAGTCTGCGACGTATCGGTCTCTACTAGCACGGATTATACCTGATGCACTCCCTTTGAAGTTCTTCGATGGGTTCTAGCATACATTGAGCATGCTTCATGCACTCTTCGCTTCTCATTGAGTCGACGAACAGCTGGCAGACGAACCGGCCCTCATTCACGTTGACAAAATTGGACGTAGCCGCGGAGACGTAGCCAGAGTAGTGCACGCAGGGATGTCCCTCCCACGCCGTCTCGTTGTCGGTGCAGTGGCGGTGCTCCTCCACCTTGAAGACGGAGATGCCCCAAGCCTGATCGCCCTGCTCCGGGCCGCACGTCGACGTCGGCTCGAGGAGCGCGATGTTCTTGTGGTCCCACGCGCTTGAGACCAGCGCGTCCGCCTCTGCCGCGTCGCCCTCGATGGTCTTCGCCAGGTGGTGTGGGAAATCGGTGAACTTGACCGCCGTCTGCGGGTAGTAGTTGAAGGCAATGTCGGCGATGAAGTGGGCCGCGGTGTCGCCCTCCGTCTCGCTCGCATCGACGTCGCGCTCCTTGATCACGACGTTGAGGTTCGAGCAGAACCCAGAGGTGGCGATGAGCCAGGCGGGGTCGTCGACCACGTCGGGCACGGGAGGAGAGGGCTTGGGCGCGAAGGCGAGGCCGCGAGCGGCTGGGTTGATGTCGTCGACGGTTTCTGCCTGCGCTCTCGTGTGGTGCGTGTAAGTTCAAGCCTGCATGTGAGTAAGTGCGGCTGGGCGGAGCGACGCACCGGCAGGGCAGACGTCGACAGAGCGACGAGCAGAAGCGAGGCACTCTTCAGCATCCAGTCCAAGATGTACCCCGCGAGAGATGTACCCCGCGGCCAAAACGCCGTTTTTCAGAAGAATTCAAGTCAGTGTGTGTGTACTCACTCGCACAACGCCACCCATAAGTAGTCATGCACACCACCATGAGTATGCCGATGAACATGCACGCAGCCAGTCACCACGTCACCCAGGCAATCAATACTCGAGTACTGTTCACAGCCGTGTGTGTGTGTGTGTCACACACACTCTTCACAGCCTTGTCATTGAGAAGAAAATGGCGCTCTGCGCTGGTCTGTGAGAGGTTGTTCACACCGTTGCGCCCTGTGAAGTCATCGCTACTTATCGCCTACACCTAGGGAGCGATCGACTACCGTGTGAAGGTCGACACGGAGTATGCTAAATCGTGACAGCCAGGCTCTCGCCGAAGGACAGGAGGACATTTCTTAAATTGAACTCCGGGGGTCACTGACGCGCACAAACGATGCACAAATTCCGGGCTACAAACACGGGGAGGGCCGTAGTCATTGGAT
>NW_005200535.1:173903-176243 GCF_000372725.1 Emiliania huxleyi CCMP1516
CGTACCCGATCGCCCAAAACAGGCCAAACACCCCGCCGAGCCCGCCCGTGTTGCCCTCCTCCTTGTCCATCACGTAACCGATCGTGAACTTGGTCACCTCGCCTTGCTCATTGAATGTAATGCTGTGCGCCTGAACCGGAGACTCGACCGACTTGCCGGTCGCCGGCCGCCCCAGCACGGGGCCATCATTCTTCCCGAGGTACTTCACCGAGTACCACACGCGGTTCGGCTTGAACGGGCAGACGCGGAAGTGGTGGTAGTTGGAGCTCAGGCTCGGGAACGCGGTCTTGAGGTCGAACGATTTGAGCGAGTCGATGAAGAGGCCCTTGTCGTACGGGCCGACCACGGGTGCGACGAAGCGGAAGTCCTCGGCGAACCAGTCCGGGTTGCCACCGCTCCCGTCGGCGGTGCCTGCGAGCTGAGCCGCGGTGAACGCCTTTGCGAGGCTGACCAGCTCGTCCGGCGGTATCGGGAAGGTGGAGCTCGCGAGCATCGCCGCCTCGTCAGCCATGCCGCTCTCCGGTTCCGTGCCGAGAGCGGCGGCAAGGTCCGGCCGCAGTGTCGACGAAGCCGCGGCGGCCGGCGCAGTCATGCGCGGGACGCCAGCCCGCAGAGCGTGACTGCAGGCAGTCGAGAGGAGCAGCAGCAGCGCGATAAGAGCCATTGCTGGGCGTGAAGCCAAGACCACCTGTCGAGCGATATATTGGTGCAACCAGCCTAGTCGAACAATTCACGTTGAAAAATGCTTCCCGTGCGAAAAAAAAGCTCGCAAGCACACAACCGAAAAGGGCTCGGCGAGATCTCTCGATTGGCATCACTTCCCAAAAATCGACCCAAAAATCGCCCTCCAGACCCTCCCTGGTGGCCAGAGACGCGCGCCGCAGGCGAAGCGCTCGCCGCGGGCCTGCCCCGCCGGCCCCTGCCGACCACGCGTTGGCAGAGCGCTCCTGAGAGCACCAAACCTCGCTCAGAGAAGCGTTTTCCTCCTCCACATGAGGTGGTTTACGTCCGTGATGAGCTGTTCGTTGAACTACTCGCCCACTCGGGGGGGTCCATCGTGAAAGCCCAGTATCTGGGACGAGAGAAGATTTTAAAATTGGCGACGAGCGCTCTTCCTGTGATCTTCATGTCTTTGAGTGTCCTCTTAGGTTCGCCATCGAGACCTTGGTGTAGAGTTCTTCCCAGAATTTATTGGACTCTTCTTGGGTCTAAGGTAAGGTAAGGTAAGGTAGATTTCTCCACACACACAAAGTGGTGGGGCAAGGGGGGGCGACCCTCGCATCTCCACGACACCCGGACACGGGCAGGAGCCCCACGGCATTCAAAGTGCAAGCACCATCGAGGTAGTAGAGCCGTATGGCATTCCTAGTATTTTAGTGTAGCTCCCTCTCTCGAGCCATTTGATGAGTCTGCTCCTCCCGTTTAGTGTCGGCGGCGGTTGGTGCTTCAGTGGTCCCAGTCGTATCCCTTCGAACTTGTTGGGGTTAGCTGATAGCTCTCATCCCTGTGGCTTCTTCGTAAATCTGCAGTATTATCCACAGTTTGTCAATTTGGGCGTAGTCTTTGAGTAGTGCCTGGGTGTCATCTGCGAGGCACCGCCGCGGCGGTTCCAAGGTGAGAGGGCCACTGCAGTGCTCCGCTACTCCGTCTCGCGCGTGACCGCGAAGCGCAGCACGCACGTGACAAAGTCGCGCGCCGCGATGCCGTTCGTGTTTCCTGCCGAGTCGAGATGGTGCCGCTCGTGGATCTGGTAGAGCGAGAGGACGAGGAGCGCCGCCCGCGCGCGCGCCGCCGCGGGGAAGAGCGAGTGGCTTGCCGGCGACCACGGCGCCGCCGCCCGCCGGATCAGCGCCGCCGCCTCGCCCTCGCCGCCCGCGGCGCGCTGCAGCGGCGTCGGCGCGCCCTCGTGCAGGCTTGCGCCGCTGCGCAGCAGGGAGAGAGCGCGGGCGGCGGTGAGGGTCTCAAGGTGCGCGAGCGGCGTCCAGCCGCGGCTGGCGACCAGCCAGGCGGCGAGGTCGGCGTGGCCGTCGCGGTTCGCGACCTCCTCGGGTGTGCCAAAGGGCGGCACTGCGGCACGCGAGGCGCCGTAGGAGGAGAGGAGCTTGGCGATCTCGAGGTGGCCGTTGTGGCACGCGGCGAGCAGCGGCGTGACGCCGTTGTTGCGGGCTTGGTTGACGGAAGCGCCGGTCTCGAGGAGCAGCCGAACGATGTCGAGGTGGCCCTTCTGGCACGCGATGTAGAGCGGTGTAGCGTCGTTGTCCGTGGCTTGGCCGACCGCCGCGCAGGCCTCGAGGAGCAGCTGGGCGCACTCGACGTGGCCGTTCTGGCACGCAATGTACA
>NW_005200535.1:176661-216674 GCF_000372725.1 Emiliania huxleyi CCMP1516
CGATCGCCGCGCTGGCCTCGAGGAGCAGCCGGACGATGTCGACGTGGCCCTTATGGCACGCCACGAGCAGCGGCGTGGTGCTGTCCTCCGCGGCTTGGTTGATGGCCGCGCTGGCGTCGCGCAGCAGCCGGGCGACCTCGAGGCATCCCTTCCCGCACGCAACGAGGAGAGCGGAATCACCGCGGCCGTTCGTCGCCCCAACGCTCGCTCCAGCTTCGAGCAGCAGCCGCACCGCCTCGGCCTGCCCGTGGCGAGCGGCCCAGGTCAGCAGCGTGTCCTGCGTGTCGGTGTCGAGCCGCGCGTCGAGCCTGCCGCGCGTCCGCCGCCCGGAGAGGTGGGCGCGCAGCGCGGCCAGGTCGCCCACCGCCAGCTCAGGCAGCAGGGCTGGGCTCGCTGCGCCGCTCATGCCGCGAGAAAGAAGAAAAACAGAAAATGGGAAATTTCTGCCCCTGCCACCCCTGTGTCAGTGTGCCTGTGGTAGTGAGAGACTGCCAGCGAGAAGAAGGCAGGTCGCTAGACTGAGATGAGACCGCCAGTGGAGTTGGGAGCCCACCGTGCACCGCGCTGCGAGCCTGTCGTGTCCCTTGTCAGGAGCAGGAGAGCCCCACCTGTCCCCCTGATCGTCCTTCCAAAATCCTGTCGCGCCGCGCCTGCTGCTCGGCAAGCTGTCGCCCGCGCGCCTCTTCACGGCGCTCACGCACCGCGTTGCGATCGCGTGGGGGCGGGGCTGTGGATGGGCCTTCATCCTCGCCTCCCGCCTCACCTCCCGACACGCCTCCCTCCTCCTCACCGCCCTCGTCACCGTCGCCCTCTGCCTCGCTGGCCACACCGTCATCACCGCCGTCCTCCGACTCATTGGCCGCCTCCTCTGCAAGCCCATCCAGCCGCGTGATGAGCTCGTCGGGCAGCGTGTAGGTGAGCTTATTGGCACTGCTCCAGCCCGTCTCCAGCTCGCTCGAGCTGACGACGACGTGCGGCACACGTGGGACGTGAGAGCTGTGACGGGGTGAGAGCGGCTGGACGGCTGGTGTGCACCCCGGTCTTGAAGATGAAGAGAATCTCCCGGTCAATTCTGAAAGTCTCGCGCGAGTAGTCGGTCAGCTGGGCAAAGCTGCACATGTGGCCGCCGACGTCCCCATATAGCATGATAGTGCCGTCGACCTCCTGTTGTCCAGCACGGTTGCGGTTCACGCCGTCGACGAGTTGGAACTGTGTGGACCGCCACGGCGCCGGCTGTGGTGTGGGCGACGGTTCTGCGGGCGGTAGTGCTGTCGCCGCGCGCTTGTGCCGGGACCGCGCTTCTTCTTCTTCTGACTATTGCCGTGGTCGCTGCTGTCGCTGCTCATGTGTGTAGCCAGCCAGATCCAGCTGCGCAACGCGAGCGGAGCGAGCGAAGCGCCAGGACGAAGCGACGGCGCCCGTCCCTTTGTAACGCTTCACGCGCGTCGCTGAGGCGTGCTGTGAAGGGCTCGCGTGATCGCGAGCATCGCACAACATCGCCATTTATCGCATTTTATCGCCAAATATCGCGCGGTATCGCGGTTGCGATATTGTGAAAAATTCCCTCTAGAGCAGGGCTTATTGGCGTCTGCATAAGACGGAACACGGAGGGGCTGTATACGTCACGTGTGTGAGTGAGTATTTTTGTGATACACACCCCGGCTTATTTCTGAGCCGGTGTGTGTGCCAGTCCGCGCCAGTCCGCGCCCTTGTCGTGCCAGTGTGCTGTGAGAGAGGATTGACACACAGTCCGACCAACGACTGGGACACCAACGCGGTATGGGTGGACGCAGGACGGGAGATGACGGTCACACAGGAGCGACACACAGAACCACAAGACAAGACACTAGCCAACGGGGCGGCTGCCAGAGGGATCAGAATTCTTTTTTCGCCGGGCGAGAGGACAGTACGCGGACAGCCAGCGGACATGGCGCAGCGCGCCGGATACGAGAGCTCCAGCGACATTGGCGTCTTCGCGAAGCTGACCAACGCCTACTGCCTCACCGCCATCGGCGGCAGCCAGAACTTCTACTCTGTCTTTGAGCAGGAGCTCGCGGAGCACATTCCGGTGCCGCGTCCAGCCCGCCGTCATCGGAAGGGCCGCGGTTCGCTGAGCCGGCGTCATGCACTCAGGTGGTGCAAACCTCCATCGCTGGGACGCGCATCGTCGGCCGTGTCGTCGTGGGCAACAAGAACGGGCTGGTCGTTCCGAGCACCACGACGGACCAGGAGCTGCTCCATCTCCGCAACTCGCTGCCCGAGGGGGTCCTGATCCAGCGCGTGGAGGAGCGGCTGTCGGCGCTGGGCAACGTTGTCGCGTGCAACGACCACTGCGCGCTCATCCACACAGAGCTCGACCGCGAGACGGAGGAGATCATCGCGGACGTGCTGGGCGTGGAGGTCTTCCGGCAAACTGTCGCCGGCAACGCGCTGGTCGGGTCGTATGCGTGCATGTCCAACAACGGCTGCCTTGTCCACCCAAAGACACCCGTCGAGGACCAGGACGAGTTGTCCGCGCTGCTGCAGCTGCCCGTGGTCGCCGGGACCTTGAACCGCGGCTCGGACGTGATTGGCGCCGGCATGGTCGTCAACGACTGGTGCGCGTTTTGCGGCCTCGACACGACCGCCACCGAGATGCAGGTCGTCGAGTCCATCTTCAAGCTGCAAGAGGCGCAGCCGGCGGCCGTGGCCACCGACATGCGCAACGCGCTGCTCGACCAGCTCGCGTGATCTCGCGCGATCTCGGAGAGCAGAGCCGGAGATTGAGGCGAGCTCGTGAGCAGACTTCCCCCCCCCCCCCCCCCTCATCTCGACTACTGAGACGGCTGCCAAACTACACTGCTGGCTTGAGACCTCCGTCAGCCCTACCGCCGTGCCTTCGATACGCCCCCGCCCGTGAGCCGTGTGAGGCAGGTGTGGTGTAGAGCACAGTCTCGAGCGCGCTCTCAGGGTTGCGGACGTAGGTTTTGGCACTGCCATCGGACGGGGGATGGGGATATGGGTTGCTCATGGTACACGTCGAGCTACATCCTGTGTGTCTTGTGTGTGTGGCTAAGGTTCCATTCGGGAAGGTCTTCTCCCCGCGCCTCAGAACCCGTCATGCGGCAGGTGGCTTCTTTTGGCTCGCTGCCACCGCGGTGGCTCACCAAGGACTTTTCATTCAGCGTGCTGCGTCATCACCACGCGGCGCGCAAGCCACGCCTCACCCGGGCAAAAAGAACGACCGCGCGCCGCCGCCGCCCGCCTCACCGCGCCGCGCCGCCCCGCGCCTCGCCTCGCCTCGCCTTGCAGCAGCGCACGCGCACACGCACCCACGCGCCCGCGCTCGCTCCGCGAGAGCGAAGCAACCCTCCAAGCGAGTTCCGAACCGGGAGCCAAAAGGTCCCGGCTCGAACCGCGAACCGGTTCGACCACCGCCGCTGGCGGTTCTTGCAAAGGCATCAAAGGCAGTGCTTGATATAACGTGAAATAGTGCGAGCGCGCGAGATACTCACCCGACCCACCGTGCCCTCGCGAAAGAGATCTCGCGCCGCGCGCGCTCGCACACGCCGCCCGAGAGCACTCCCACCCCCGCCGCCTCGCAAGCTCACAGGTTGATTTGAGGAGAAGCAGCTGGGGGAGGTCAAAGCGGGAGAAGGCGGCACGGCGGCGGCGGCGCGGCCCCCCCCCATCCCCACGCCTCCGGGTCGTGCGTACCGCCTCCGGGCGCGAGTGTCCCCCCAGCGTCTGCTCCGGCAGTCGCTCCGGTAATCAGGCCGAGAGTACCAGGGAGGAGGGGAGAAGAGCCCAGGGTGGGGAGAGGAGAAGAGCCCAGGGAGGGGGGAGGAGAAGAGCCCAAGATGGCCTCCCTCTCCCTCCCCTCCCACCGGGCCTCCCTCTCCCTCTCCTCCCACCGGGCCTCCCTCTCCCCCTCCTCCCGCCAAGCACCGACAGTCTCGAGGGGCCAGCCGCTGGAAGGGGCAAGCCAGCGGCACGAGGGCTTCAACCACACAGCTACCAAGGGAACGCGACCCACACAAAGCACCAAAGTTAGGCATACCCCCCGGCGCAGTGTCCCCCGCTATGTGTCGCCGTTTGTCGGGGCACGCTATCCTGTGCAGTCAGGGCAAGTGGGGGCGGGGCGGAGTGCCCAGGCCTTTGTTTCCTGGGACCTCTCTTCCCAGTCCGGGGGTGCGTCGAACCTTCCATCACCCTGTCGGAAGCGGCGTGCCGGTGGAGGCACGTCCGGGTTTTGGAAGTAAAGATATATTACTTTTTTTCCTCCCCGCGCCTCTGTGCCCTCCATTACTCACGTACTCCCCGCGAGACGACGCCCGACAGCGACACATCGAGCGATACGACACACCATACACACTCACAAAAAAAAACTAAATGCTAATAAAAACACGCGAGAGACCGCGCACGTCCCCAACCTAGCTCTCATAGTAGGTTGTCCTAGCTAGCCGGGTCTGGCCTGGGTCCGCGCCCTGGATCTAGAGCTCGAAGAATCGTCGGCTTTACGGCTTTACGGCTTTACAGGCGGTTATGACTTATGCGGGCTGGGCAACGCCTGCACCGCCATCTCGCACAAACGAGCTCGTAGTCCATGACGCTGTCCCGTTGCGTGCGCGAGCGCTCACTCCTGCCCAAAGCTCGGGTCCGCCTCGAACGAGTCGAGGACGAGCTTTCGTAATCTGCTGCTAAGCAGTGACACAGTGGAGGGCGAGCTCTCGTAATCTGCAGGGGAGCAGTGAGCGGGGAGAGGTGAGCTCTGATCTGCTGTTGAGCAGTGAGTGCTGAGGTCTGCTGTGAGGCAGTGAGAGTGCTGAAGGCGAGCTCTCGTGAACGTGAAGCAAAGAGTGCTGAGAGGGTGAGAGCTCTCGTGATCTGCCGTGAAGCAGCGTGAGCCGAGGGCGCGAGCTCTCTTGATCTGCTGTGTAGCAGTGAGTGTATAGGGAGGCGAGCTCTGATCTGCTGTGGGGCAGTGAGCTGGGAGGGCGAGCTCTCGTGATCTGCTGAGGAGAGCAGTGAGTGTAGGGGGCGAGCTCTCGCGTCCAGCTCTGGAGAGAGGTGAGCTCTCGTGACCCGTGCTGTAGAGCAGTGAGCGTGGAGGGCGAGAGCTCTCGTGACCTGCTGTGTGGAGCAGGGAGCGTGAAGGTGAGGCTCTCGTGTTACTCAGAACTCACTGCTCAGGGGAAAGTCGAGCGAGTAGCTCGAGGCTCGTACGAGGGGCGCGCTACAGTAGAGCGGCCCGTTGAGCCCTAGCAAGGTGCGGGGCGCGCTCTCGAGCGGGCGGCCGCTTGAATGTCTGAGTAGCAGGGCGCCTGGCGAAGGCGGCCAGCGCATGTATGGCGCGCCGGGGTGCCGCTCAGCACGGCGGAGTAGGGGGTCGCGCTCGATAGACTCGAGCAGCTGCCTCTGGTTTGCGTCGCGTGCCGCATACGGCGGCAAGTCGCGAGCAATTAAGCGCCCCGAGGGCACTGGAAAGGGTATCCGCGTGGCTGAGGGGCACGCTAGCGCGGCACGGTGAGCCCTAGCAAGGCGCGGGGCGCGCTCGAGCGGGCGGCCGCTATGAACTCTGAGCATGCCGAGACGAGGCATGCTCGTGTAAGAGGCGGCGAGGGGGCTGCGGCTGCAGGCGGCCGTCTCGCCAATGGCACGCCACGCGGGGCGTGCGGTGCGTATGGGGGAGACGCGGAGCGCCTCGCGAAGGCGGCGAGCGCATGTGAGACGCGCCGAGGGGCCGCTCAGCGCGGCGGAGTAGAGCGTTGCGCTCGATAGACTCGAGCAGCTGCCTCTGGTTTGCGTCGCGTGCCACACGGCGGCAAGTCGCGAGCAATTAAGCGCCCCGAGGGCACTGGAGAGGGTGTCTGCGTGGCTGAGGGGCACGCTAGCGCGGCACGGTGAGCCCTAGCAAGGCGCGGGGCGCGCTCGAGCGGGCGGCCGCTATGAACTCTGAGCATGCCGAGACGAGGCATGCTCGTGTAAGAGGCGGCGAGGGGGCTGCGGCTGCAGGCGACCGTCTCGCCAATGGCACGCCACGCGGGGCGTGCGGTGCGTATGGAGGAGGCACAGGGCCCTCGCGAAGGCGGCGAGCGCATGTGTGGCGCGCCGAGGGGCCGCTCAGCGCGGCGGAGTAGGGGGTCGCGCTCGATAGACTCGAGCAGCTGCCTCTGGTTTGCGTCGCGCGCCACACGGCGGCAGGTCGCGAGCAACGAAGCGCCCCGAGGGCACTTGAGAGGGTGTCTGCGTGGCTGAGGGGCGCGCTGGAGCGGCACGGTGAGCCCCAGCGAGACGCGGGGCGCGCTCGCGCGGGCCGCCGCTACGAATCGCTGAGTATGCCAAGAAGAGACATGCTCGTGTAAGAGGCGGCGAGGCGGCTGCGGCTGCGGGCGGCCTTCTCGCCAAAGACACGCCACGCGGAGGCGTGCGGGGCGTCTAGAAGAGGCGCAGGGTGCCTCGCAAAGGCGGCGAGCGCATGTATGGCGCGCGGGAGAGCTCGCTCTGGATTAAGTGGAGCGTCGTGCTCGATCGCCTCGAGCAGCCAGCTGCCTCTGGTTTGCGTCGCGCGCCACACGGCGGCAAGTCGCGAGCAATAAAGCGCCCCGAGGGCGCTTGAGAGGGTGTCTGCGTGGCTGAGGGGCGTACTAGAGCGGCACGGTGAGCCCTAGCAAGGCGCGGGGCGCGCTCGAGCGGGCGGCCGCTATGAACTCTGAGCATGCCGAGACGAGGCATGCGAGTGTGAGAGGCGGCGAGGGGGCTGCGGCTGCAGGCGGCCGTCTCGCCAAAGGCACGCCACGCGGGGGCGTGCGGTGCGTCTGGAGGAGGCGCAAGGCGCCTCGCAACGTCAGCCGGCGCTAGCAATGAGCCCTAGCGAGACTGGGGCGCGCTCGAGCGGGCGGCCGCTATGAATCGGTATGCCAAGAAGACAGAGGCGTGCCCGTGTATAGGAGGCGGCGTGGCGGCTGCGGCTGCGGGCGGCCGTCTCGCCAAAGGCACGCCGCGCCGGGGCGTGCGGTGCGTATGGAGGACGCGCAGGGCGCCTCGCGAAGGCGGCGAGCGCATGTGTGGCGCCTCGAGAGGCCGCTCGACACAGCGAAAGTAGAGTGTCGCCGGGGCGTGCGGTGCGTATGGAGGACGCGCAGGGCGCCTCGCGAAGGCGGCGAGCGCATGTGTGGCGCCTCGAGAGGCCGCTCGACACAGCGAAAGTAGAGTGTCGTGCTAGAGCGACTCGAGCAGCTGCCTCTGGTTTGCGTCGCGCGCCACACGGCGGCAGGTCGCGAGCAACGAAGCGCCCCGAGGGCACTTGAGAGGGTGTCTGCGCGGCCGAGGGGCGCGCTAGAGCGGCACGGTGAGCCCTAGCAAGGCGTGGGGCGCGCTCGAGCGGGCGGTCACCATGAATGTCCGAGTATGCCAAGAAGAGGCATGCTCGTGTAGGAGGCGGCGAGGCGGCTGCGGCTGCAGGCGGCCTTCTCGCCAATGGCACGCCACGCGGGGGCGTGCGGTGCGTCTGGAGGAGGCGCGGAGCGCCTCGCAAAGTCGGCCAGTTAATGTGTGGGGAGCTGAGTGGTCGCTCAGCGCGGCGGAGTAGAGCGTTGCGCTCGATCGGCTGGAGCAGCTGCCTCTGGTTTGTGTCGCGCGCCACGAGGAGGCATGTCGCGGGCGATGCAGCGCCCCGAGGGCACTCGAGCAGAGGGCACTCGAGAGGGTGCCTGCGCGGCTGAGGGGCGCGCTAGAGCGGCACGGTGAGCCCTAGCGAGGCGCGGAGGCGTTGCGTGCGAGCGTAGCAACGAGGCTGGTCGGACGGACTGCGGGGTCGTGCGACTTCCTCTTCCGGGACTGGAGGGGTTTCATGCCTCCTAAGACTGTGGAGCCTCCGAGGTTCGCCTTCCTCTTCGGGCGGAAAGAGGGAGGGGAGGGGGATGTCGCCGACATAGACCTAGAGGAAGAGGTCTAGGCCGGGACGTGAGGGCGTGTGACCTTGTGGCGGAGCGCCAGTGTGGCGCTCGGGTTGCAGGCATGCTGCCAGCGTCTTGGGAGGGTCGTGGGCGCCGCGCCCAGACCCTCGTTTTGGGGTGGGGGAGCCACTTCGGTAACACGCGTTTAGGGTGTGGGTGGCTGTTCGAGAAAGAATTCCGAAGCGGAAATCTTTGGGAGATCTCAGGAGATCTCGCGCACTCGAACAGGGCACTCACGTGCGGTTGCTCCTCTCTACCCACTCATGGCGTCTCCTGAGAGGACAGCGCCATGACTGTTGTGCATACACACGTTCGGAGCGGACACGACTAGAATAAATATTCTCCACCGCGTGAGCGCACGCGAACAAAGGACGGAATATTTATTCGGCCGGAGCTGGGCCGCATAAATTGGGAGACGGACTGTGAAGGACGTCAGCAAGTTAGACGTTTCACTCTCCGGAATCGCGCGCACCGCGATGGTGCGCGCGTGTATCATGGCACCGCTCGCGCCCGCCCGCCCGCCACTGCTCGCGTTGGGAGCATGGGATGACGTGGTGAGGTGGGGCAGCAATGATTGCGCAGGGGAAAATCTCATGTGAACTTCCTTGCGAGACCATTGTAGTGACGGATGTACACGCCGTCCTCGCGGTCTCAGCTTGGTCGGATCCTTGAGTCGCGTCGGGAGGGTTCCTGCCCCTTCCTCGTCACAGCCAGGGACCATCACGGAACCTGGCCAGGGGAGCACCACCGTGCGGGAAGGGTGGCTGTTCGAGAAAGAATTCCGAAGCGGAAATCTTTGGGAGATCTCAGGAGATCTCGCGCACTCGAACAGGGCACTCACGTGCGGTTGCTCCTCTCTACCCACTCATGGCGTCTCCTGAGAGGACAGCGCCATGACTGTTGTGCATACACACGTTCGGAGCGGACACGACTAGAATAAATATTCCCATGTGTATACAGGAATGTGGCGGGGGTGGGCGGATGCACGGAGCTAAGTGCCTCGCCGTCCTCACGGGAGTCGCTTAGGCGGCTCCCGTGGTGTACCTGTGCTAGTGCCGCATTCCAATCTCCCTGCGATGGACGGCGTCTGCGATCAGCGGCACAGCGGCACGGCTCTCATCGACGCCACGGCGCCGGCGGCCCGCTCTCTCACCTTCGATTGGCTGAGGAGACACACCTCGCTGCTCGCGGATGCGCTGCAGCGGCACGCGTCGCCGAGGCAGGCCGTGGTCGGCCTCCTCTCCGAGCGCAGCGCCGAGCAGGTCTGCGGCGTCTTCGCCATCTGGCGAGCGGGCGGAGTCTACCTCCCTCTCGACCCGACCGACCCGGAGAGCCGTCTTGCGTGCGTGGTGGAGGACGCGCGGCCGGCGGCGCTGCTGGTGGCGGCGGCGTGCGAGGCCGCCACCAGCCGACTGCACACCGTCGGCGTGCCGCGGGTGCAGCTTGAGTCGGGCCGGCTGCTCGGTGCCGCGTCGAGCAACCTCGCCGAAAATGGGAGGACCTTGCCCGAGGGCGAGAGCACGACCAGGTCGACGACCGGCAGCGCGCACTCCGCCGGCGGCTGCCGTCGGCTGATGGCAGGCTGCTGCTACCTGCTCTACACCTCCGGCTCGACGGGCGAGTCGAAGGGCGTGCTTGGCAGCCGCGCGGGCCTCGAGGCGCGCGCTGGCTGTGGCACCCCGTTACCTAATCGCAAGTAAGTGTACTCAATCGACACGCAGGCGCGCTGCAGCTGGATGTGGGAGGCGTACCCGTTTGCGCCCGACGAGGTGTGCGTCGCCAAGACGCCGCTCGGCTTCGTCGACTCGCTCTGGGAGATGGTGGGGCCACTTGCAAAGGGCATGCCGTTGCTTCTGTTGCCGTCGGACGCGGCGTCGCGCCCTCACGCGCTGCTGCCGGTGCTGCGCGAGTGGCGCGCCTCGCGCCTCGTCCTCGTGCCGTCGGCGCTTCGCATGCTGCTGGACGCTTGCGAGGCGTGCGACGGTGGCACACCCTCCACGCCACCCGCGCCGCCGCCGCCGCCGCCGAGCGTGCGTGTCGCGCGACCCTTCTCGGAGCCTTCTCGAGCCTTCTCGGAGCCTTCTCGGAATCTTCTGCCGAGCTTGCGTGTGCTGAGTGTGAGCGGCGACGCTCTGCCTTGGGCCCTCTGTGTGCGCGCCGCTGCGCTGCTGCCGCACGTGCGCCTGCTCAACCTGTACGGCTGTACTGAGACTTCCGCAGACGCCACCGCCTTCGACGTGACCGCCGCAATGGCGCGTGGCAGCAGCGACGGAGGAGGGGGTGGAGGTGGCATCGGCGTTGGCATCTGTCCGCTCGGTGCTCCAATTCGCGGAGCACACGTCTGGCTGCTGCGGGCTGCCCCGGCCGAGGCCGACGGCGACGGCGGCGGTGGCGACGGCGGCGGTGGCGACGGCGGCGGTGGCGACGGCGGCGGCGGCGACGGCGGCGGCGGAGGAGGAGAGCCTGTGCCCTCGGTTGCCGAGGAATGCGCCGCGGGCGAGGTTGGCGAGATCGGTGTGGGCGGCGAGGTGGTGGCGTTGGGGTACCTGCACCGGCCGCGCCTTGCCGCTGCCAAGTTCGCGCAGCTGCGTCTGCGTCCGAGCGGGCGCGCAACTGCGTCTGTTGCCGCTGCGTCAGGCGCGCCTGCTGCCGCGGTGGCCGCCACGACAAGGCGGGTCTTTCGCACGGGTGACCTCGGCCGGTGGGGCTCGCGAGGCGAGCTGTGCTTTCTTGGCCGGGCCGACCGCCAGCTGCAGCTCCGCGGCGCGCGCCTCGAGCCGAGAGAGGTGGAGGCGGTGTATGAGGGCTTCGCGCTCGCCACCGACGCCGCCGCTCACGCGCTGGCGGTGCCGCTACTCGTCTCCGACGATGCGACCGGCCGCGACGGCGGCGGCTTGCGAAGTGCCGACGGGCTCGCCTTGTGCGTGGTCCTGCGAGCGGCCGTCCGCAGCGGCGGCGGCGGCGGCGAGCCGAGTGCGAGCGCCAACGCGGTCGGCGTGCTCGACACTTCCGAGACACTCCCGAGACGCTTCCGAGACACTCCCTCGGTCAGCGTGCTCGTCGGCGCGAGCCGGCGGCTTTCGGCGCCGCTGCGGCGGTGGGGCGAGGCAAGGCTGCCGGCGTGGATGGTGCCGTCGGCGTTTGTGGTGGTCGATTCGCTGCCGTGCCTTCGTAGCGGGAAGCCTGACCGGCTGGGGCTCCAGCGGGTGGCTCCCCAGCTGGTGCGGCTGCTGCTCACGCATGGTGCGCCATACCCCGACGCGGCCAGTGCGGACGGCGGCGGCGGCAGCAGTGGCGAAGCCGTGGAGGACGGTCGGGTGAGGCTGCTGTCTGCTGAGATGGGTCGTTTGCTTGGCGTCGCCGATGGGCTGCCGGCGGCGTCTCGCTTCGTCGAGAGCGGAGGCAGCTCGGTCCTCGCGGCGCGCCTGAGCTTTGAGCTGCGCCGGCAGGGGTGGCATTTGCCACCCGAGGCACTGATGCGACGCGATGCGACGGTGGCGAGCGCGGCGAGTGCCATGAGTCGCCTCGGCGGAGCTGGCGCAGCTGGCGGCGGCCAAGGCGAGGGAGCCAAGGCGGCACACGCATCGGGGGAGGGCGAGGACGAGGGCGAGGGTGGAGCCACGGCGGGGGCTCGGACACCGCTCGCCAGCCGGCTGCACGTGGCTGCCGCGGGAAAGACGGGGGAGCGCGGGGAGAGCGGGCCCGGCGAGCCGGCGCCGTACGATGAGGCGACGCCGCCGCTGCTCGGCGGTGCGATGGAGCTGCGGCCGCAGGCGGCAGGCGAGCCGCGCGCGGGGTCGCACGTGTGGAGCCTCGGCCGCGCCGCGCATCTCTCCGAGGCCGTGCCGCCCCCCGCTTCGAGCCGCTCCGCGCCGCGAGCCATGGAACCACCGCCGCTACCGCCGCCGCCGCTTCTTCTTCCGGCGTGCGCCTGGCAGCTCGCGTGGCGCGAGATATGGGGAGATGTGGGGAGATGTGGGGAGATAGCCGTGCAGCTGGCAGCTCGCGTGGCGCGAGATATGGGGAGATGTGGGGAGATGTGGGGAGATCGCCGTGCAGCTGGCAGCTCGCGTGGCGCGAGATATGGGGAGATGTGGGGAGATGTGGGGAGATAGCCGTGCAGCTGGCAGCTCGCGTGGCGCTCCGACCTGGGAACGCGCGTCGTCGAGCTGTGAACAGACGTCTGTTCACACCGAGGAGCCGTGGGCAGGCGTGCCGACATGGGCAAGTGCGTCGTCGAGCTGTGAACAGACGTCTGTTCACACCGAGGAGCCGTGGGCAGGCGTGCCGACATGGGCAAGTGCGTCGACGCATCACCCGTGCTAGCGTGCCGCGTCAGCGGCGACCCCCAACGACACAGCGTGACCGCCTTTGTCGGCTCCCACGCCGGGCTGCTGCAGGCTCTCGACCTCGCCCCATATCTCCCCAAATCTCCCCATCTCTCCCCCATCTCTCCCCAGATCTCGTCGCTTCTCGCCGTTGCAGGCTCTCGATCTGTGCAGCGGCGCCGTTCTCTGGTCGGCGCAGCTGCCGGATCGTCTCGAGGCGAGCTGCGCCATCTCGCCCCACCCCTCCCCATCCCTCCCCGTATCTCGAGGCGAGCTGCGCCATCTCGCCCCACCCCTCCCCATCCCTCCCCGTACCTCGAGGCGAGCTGCGCCATCTCGCCCCACCCCTCCCCATCCCTCCCCGTACCTCGAGGCGAGCTGCGCCATCTCCCCCCGCGGGGACGTTGTCCTCGTCGGCTGCCACGACGCAAGCCTCTACGCGCTGTGCGCGCACAGCGGCGCACAGTTGTGGGCGTACCACGCGCACGGCCAGATCAAGGCGAGCGCGTGCTGCCTGCCCGCGCCGGCCGCTGCCGCTGCCGGCGGCGGCGGCGGCGGCGGCGGTGGCGGTGGCGGCGGCGGCGGCGGCGGCGGCGGCGGCGGCGGCGGCGGCGGCGGCGGCGGCGGCGGCGGTGGCGGTGGCGGTGGCGGCGGCGGTGGCGGCCCGGCGCGGCGCTTGCGAGAGTGGCTGAGGCGACTCGAGACGGCGGCGGGCGCGCCGCTGCGTCGCGAGGCGGGGATGGAGTTTGGCGCGGTGCGCGCGTGGTGGGGCGCGAGGCGGGCGAGGCGGGCGCCGCACGAAGGGATTGATCTCGTGCCCGAGATCGAGGGGAGATTGGTCGAGATCTACCCCGTCGAGCCGGGCGTGGTCGTGGGAGTGCTTCCAGACTACCTCGGCCGCACGGCGGCGGTGGCGACGGACGGCGGTGGCTGGTGCTGGCTCTACGCCCACCTCGAGCTCGACGGCGCCGTGAAGGCCGGAGAGCCGTAGAAGCAACACACGTCTTCACGGACTCACGCGGTGCTCTGAAGACACCGTGGCACTCTCCCGCCTCCACGCCCTCCTGCCGGCGTACTCACACCGCAGGTCGGCGAGCGCGTCGGCTGCGGGACTCGGCTCGGATGCCCGTCCCGCCACTCCTCGTCATCCTGCCCGCCGCACGCACGCGCCCGTAGATGCCGGGATATCTCTGCGTAGCTATCTCCCCGTATCTCCCCGTAACTCTCCGTATCTCCCCAGATCTCGACGCAGCCCTCCCCACCCCTCCCCATCTCTCCCCACCTCTCCCCATCTCTCCCCATCCCTCCCCATCCCTCCCCACCTCTCCCCATCCCTCCCCATCTCTCCCCACCTCTCCCCATCTCTCCCCATCCCTCCCCATCCCTCCCCACCTCTCCCCATCCCTCCCCATCCCTCCCCATCTCTCCCCATCTCTCCCCGTCTCTCCCCATCCCTCCCCATCCCTCCCCATCCCTCCCCATCTCTCCCCATCTCTCCCCATCCCTCCCCATCTCTCCCCATCCCTCCCCATCCCTCCCCATCTCTCCCCATCTCTCCCCATCCCTCCCCATCCCTCCCCATCCCTCCCCATCTCTCCCCATCCCTCCCCATCCCTCCCCATCCCTCCCCATCCCTCTCCATCTCCCCCAGGCGCACCTCTCCCTCCTCCGCGTGAGCGGCGAGGTCGAGTGGGCGGAGGTGCAATGGGCGACCATCCACACGCTGGAGGCCCTGCAGTTTGTGCCGCTAGACTTGGGCGGCGGCGGCGGCGGCGGCGGCGGCGGCGGTGGCAGCGGCGGCGGCGGTGGCAGCGGTGGCAGCGATGGCGGCGGTGGCAGCGGTGGTAGAGACGACGGCGACCTTGTGGTGTGCGCCTGCTACGGCGCGAAGGTGGCGGCGCTGCGCCTGTCCGACGGCGAGTCACCCGTAGAAGAGGAGGCCGCATTCTCCCCATATCTCCCCATATCTCCCCATATCTCCCCATATCTCCCCATATCTCCCCATATCTCCCCATATCTCCCCATATCTCGTGCCTAGAAGAGGAGGTCGCATTCGCCCCATATCTCCCCATATCTCCCCATATATCCCCATATCTCCCCATATCTCGTGCCTAGAAGAGGAGGTCGCATTCTGGTACTCCACCCACCGCCCGAGAGGACACGCACTCCGCTGCAGTCGGCCGTACTGCAGTCGCAGTGCTGCAGTCGGCCGTACTCAGCCTCTGTCCTCGTAGCCCGTGTACCCACGCGGCGCTCTTAACACACCTCACCGTGCCGCCTTCCCGCCCCGAGGTTGGCGTACTCAGCACGTAGGCTGCCCGTATCTCCCCATATCTCCCCATATCTCCCGCCCCGAGGTTGGCGTATTCGGCACGTAGGCGCGCAGCTGCTACCGCACCGCCCACGGGGCTGAACCCACACCCAATCCGACCCTAGATCATCCATTTGAGGTGTGGGCCACTCTAGGCCGCCGACACTGGCTCGGCACGATTGCGGGCCCAGCCTTTGCCTCGCCCCTCGCCGACATGCGCCGTCGGCGGCTCTACGTGGCCGGCCCTAGAAGCGGAATACGTCTTCTTGTGTTCCTCCTAGCGCCCGAGAGGGCCACTGTATTCCGCTGTCCTCCTCTCCGTTGCATTCACGCGGTGCTCTGAAGACGCTGCACAAGACCGTCTTCCCGCCCCGAGGCTGGCGCATTGAGCAAGTAGGTGGCCGACCTCACCGGCGCGCTGCACTCCTTCGGCTTTGAAGACGCGCAGCGAGGCGACGGCGACGGCGACGGCGGCGGCGGCGGCGGCGGCGGCGGCGGCGGCGGCGGCGCGGCCTACGGCGGCTTTGCGTCTGCGTGGGTCTTTCACACCTCGGCGCGGCGCGGAGGCGAGCCCGGGAGCGAGCCGATCTTCTCGTCGCCGACGCTCGACGCGTCGTCTGGCGCCGTCGACTAGAAAGAAGCGCAAGACGTGTTCATGTCTCTCCCAACCAGCGCTCGGGAGGACACGGACTCAACTGTAGTCGGGGATACTCCGCTGCATTCATTCACTGTATTCGGGCCGCTCGTCTTCACGCGGTGCTCTGAGTACGCTGCAGAACACCCGTCCTCCCGCCCTCGTGCCGGCGTACTCACACCGCAGGCACCGTCTACTTTGGGTGTGTGGACGGGCTGCTGTACGCCGTTGCGCCCGAGGGGGCGCCGCTCTGGACGTTTGATGCGGCAGGGCCCATCTTTTCTGCGCCGTGCGCCTTCACCGCGTCGCTGGGCGCGGGGCTGGAGCGGCGGCTGCTCGTCACTTCGCAGAGCGGGCGTTTGCTCTGCGTCGAGGCGGTTCACGGCGCGCTGCGATGGGAGCAGCCGGCTGAGGTGTGCACGGGAAGCAGGATACGTGTTTCTTGTGTCCCAACCAGCACTCGAGAGACACGCATCCGGGTGTCGTCCGCTGTGTTCAGCTGTATGCACTGTCTTCCTACCCGTTGTCCTCACGCGGTGCTCTGAGTACGCTGCACAGCACCGTACTCCCGCCCTCATGTCGGCGAATTCACCGGGTAGGTGCACGGCCACTCGGCGCCCGCCGTCGACCGAGCGAGCGCGCAGCACGGCGTCGTCGCCGCTGATGACGTGGCGGCGCGCGTCGCGGTCGTCGGTGGCGTCGACGGCCGCCTCCACGCCTTCGATTGCGCGTCGGGTGCGCCCCTCGGCACCACGCAGCTGCCGGGCGCCGTCTTCTCCTCCGCCGCCCTCTGCACCGGCCGCGTCGTGGTCGGCTGCCGAGACGACTTCCTCTATTGCCTCGCGCTGCGCGCGCAGCCGGCGGCGCAGCCGGCGGCGCAGCCGGCGGTGGCGGCGGCGGCGGCTGCGGCGGATCGGCCGACGATGGTGCGTCGTCGTCCCGACGGCGGCGGCGGCGGCGGCGGCGGCGGCGGCGGCGGCGAGGGCTCTCCGACATCGTCGGAGTCGGCGGCGGTCGACGAGCGGCGCGTGGCGCGGCGCATCATGGCGATGCGTGGCGCGGACCACCGGTAAGACGATCGGATGACGTGGATGTAAGGTAAGGTGAGGTAAGAGGTAAACGTCTCCACACACACAAAGTGGTGGGGCAAGGGGGGGCGACCCTCGCATCTCCACGCCCGGGACACGGCATTCAAAGTGCAAGCACCGGCCCGGTGCCGTGGGTCGTGGGTTTTTTTGGTGAGCAGCACCGCCTGCACCCCACTCCCTCCCTCCCAGACACACTAGAAGTGGTACCCGCTCCCAACGAGGAACAAGACGGAAAATCCCATACAAAAAGCAATGTCGGCATATCAGTTCACAGAGTTCTTCACAGACCTCGGTATTGTCTATGTAAAGGCTCTATAAAGCCGTATTGACAAGAACTCCGCATGGCGCTGCGCGCTGGTCTATGAGAGTTGAGGTGCGGGAGCCCTGGAGTCGTGACGTGTGGAGAGGCCCTTGCCCCTGTGGGGCGTGGGTGCCGGCGGGGATGTGTCCATGCACATGTTGTGCATGTGCAGGTCACCTCGGGGCGGGGGGGAACTAACGTCTAACCACATCAAACTGGGCCTGTCTAGTGTCCTAGCTTGTGTGGGGGAGAGCTCTCGTCCTCCTCGAGGCGGCGCCCTGTCCGACGACGCGCCGGCGCCGCCTCAATACCTGCCGCCACCGCAGGTGCCGCCACCGCCGCGACGAAGATGTCGCCTGTTTAGCGACCGGGGTGGTGAGCGGCGACCAGGGTGATGAGCGGCGAAGGGGGACGAGGGGCACGGGAGTGGTGGGCGGGCGGGCGGAAGAAACCGGAAGAATCCACCTCCAGGGAGAGGGCGAGTGGGAAAGGTCTACGGTGGTCTCAGAGCACCGGTCAATGGACAGCACGAGTGTCCGCAGTACAGCTGCTGGTTGGCTCCGAGGCCGCTGATGACCCAAAAGTCATCGGGCGGCTGCGGCGGGCAAGTGGCGTTTACGACGGCCGTCGTGTTGAGCCGCTCGGCCCACTCGCCCGTCGTCTCGAGCGGGTACCTATCGCGCAGAGGCGGTGCGGTGCGCGGAGGTCAAGAGCCGAGGCCGGGCCGCTCCGGCCGAGACGCACGCAGTGCGGTTGAAGTTGGAAGACGCGAACATGGCATTCATGAACTCGACGTTGGAGACGTTCCAGCCGGTGATGTCCTGGTTGAAGGGCGAGGCAAAGAACATCGAGGTCATGTCCCTGACGTTGTGTACGTCCCACGTGCTGATGTCCTGGTTGAAGGCGAAGGCGCCCGAGAACATGGCGGACGTGGTGCGCACGTTGGACATGTCCCACGTGCTGATGTCCTGGTTGAAGTCCGTCGCACCTGCGCTCGCGGGCTCGGGATTGGGTCAAGGGGTGCGCCGAAGGGGTAATGTCGCCGTTGAAGCTCTCGGCGCCGTAAAACATGGACTCAAACGTTGTGGCGGCAGAGACGTCCCACGTGGAGATGTCGCCGTTGAAGGCCACCGCCTGTGCAAACATCTGCTTGAAGGTCTCGACGCTCGACGTGTCCCACCTGTGGTTTCGAAGAGGGGTGTGGATCGCGAGATACGGGCAGCCGTGGGGGGGAGGCGGTCCGTGCAGAGGGTCGGGTGAAGAGAGAGAAGAGGCGGAGGACGACAGCTCACGGCAAATCTTGATTGAAGGACACAGCGTCGTAAAACATGGACTCCATGTCGGTGACGGCGCCGGTGTCCCAGGTTGAGATGTCCTCGTTGAAGTACGAGATGTTGTGGAATAGACCCATCATGTCAGTGACTGCGCTCACGTCCCAGTCTCCGATCGGCGTGGCGCACGAGAAGGCGTGAGCACGATGAACGTTCACATTGAAAATAAAGAAAGAAAGAAAACAGACACGCCAAACGAGGGATGGGACGAGGACAAGGTCCCCACCTGCACGAGCAGGATTTTGGAAGGACGATCAGGGGGACAGGTGGGGCTCTCCTGCTCCTGACAAGGGACACGACAGGCTCGCAGCGCGGTGCGCGGTGGACTCCCACATCCACTGGCGGTCTCATCTCAGTCTAGCGACCTGCCTCCAGCTTGTCGCTGGCAGTCTCTCGCACATGCACACTGACACAGGGGTGGCAGGGGCGGCGGCACGAGTCTCCCACATACTATGCGGGCCTCACTAGAGGTGCGGCCTGTGCGTGTCCTCGCCCTTGAGGGGGGAGGGGAAGGGGCTGTGTGTCTGTGCATGTGTGTGTGTGTGTGTGTGTGTGTGTGTGTGTGTGTGTGTGTGTGTGTGTGTGTGTGTGTGTGTGTGTGTGTGTGTGTGTGTGTGTGTGTGTGTGTGTGTGTGTGTGTGTGTGTGTGTGTGTGTGTGTGTGTGTGTGTGTGTGTGTGTGTGTGTGTGTGTGCGTGTGGAGCCGCCCTGAACGCCACGAGCGCGCCGCGAGCGCCGTAGCGCCGGCGAGCGCCGTCGGCAGCGCGCGACCGCCACCCAAAAGTGGAGGTACATTAGGAGCCGCAGCCGGCCTGCTCTATCAGCCCCGCAGCCTCACACCCGCGAAACTCGTGAACTAGCCGGGGCAGTCGGAGAAGGGGCAACTCCGTGCACTGACGGTCGGCCGTCAGAAAACACGCCTCCGTGGCTCGGGTTACACCAATCCTCGCTACCCAACGCGGCCAAAGGATATCCACCTCGAGAACCTCGAGAGAGAGCACATTGAAAATGTGTATCGCGGGAAAATCTTTCGCGACCAACATGGAGGACAAGCGCCGGGTCGGTCTCGACCCGAGCGTGGGATACGTCACGCCGGTGGGCTCCGCACCCGGCGAGGGCCTCGTGCTGCGCAACAGCCTCTCGCCGCACGAGCTCGTTGCCAAGCCGATCGACGGCGAATACGCCAACGCGTACCAGCTCTTTACGCGCGGCGGCCTCCTCTTGCGGCCGACGGAGCCGTGCTTTGGCAGCCGGGTGCGCGAAGACGGGCGCGTCGGGAGCTACGAGTGGCAGACGTACACGCAGGTGAGCGCGCGCGTCGACTCAGTCGCGGCGGCGCTGTGGCACTTGAGCTTGGTGCCTCGCGCCGGAGACGGGAAGCGCTTCCTCGGCTTCTTCCTCAAGAACTGCCGCGACTGGATGGTGTGCGCGCTCGCGGCGTACAAGACCAACGTGGTCGTCGTGCCGATGTACGACACGCTGGGACCCGAGACGGTGGGCTACATCCAGCGCCAGACGACGATGCCGACAGTGCTGTGCACCGCTACGGAGCTCAAGGCGCCGCAGCCTCTGTTCGAACCCGCACTCCCGCTGGTATGGCGAGATGAGCATGGACACGACTCGCGAGGAACACGGGACGGACTGCTGCTTGGCATCCCCTCCTCATCCCAAGCCTTCCCCTCTCTCCAAGGTTCTGCTCTCGGACGGCGCAACCGCCTTCGCCACCGTCCTCATCTCTGGTAGATCCGCCCCGCCGAGCTCACACGAGATCGCACACGAGAGTAGGCGAGATCACGCGAGATCACGCGAGAGTAGGCAGTCTGCCCGCCGAGCTCCGCCGCGCCGCGACGGCAAAGGGCCTGTCGGTCCTCACGCTCGGCGAGCTGGAAAGCGTGGGGCGCTCGCACCTCAGCCTGCTCGGAGCCCTAGAAGCGGAAGATCTCCCCACATCTCCCCCGTATCTCCCCATATCTCGGAGCCCCAGAAGCGGAAGACGTGGTCTTGTCTCTCCCAACCAGCGCTCGGTAGGACGCGGACTCCGCCGCATTCCGCCGTATCCACCGTCTACTAGAAGCGGAAGACGTGGTCTTGTCTCTCTCAACCAGCGCTCGGTAGGACACGGACTCGGCCGTATTCCGCTGCAGTCCGCTGGTACTCACCGTACTCCGGCCGCTCGTATTCACGCGCTGCTCTGACTACGCCGCACAAGGCTCTCCTCCCGCGCCCTCATGCCGGCGGCTCCACGACGCAGGCTCGGAACGCTGGCGGAGCCGTCGCCAGCAGACCTCGCCTACCTCTGCTACACCTCTGGCACGACGGGCGACCCAAAGGGCGCCACGCTCACAGCACAGCCCCCGGCCCAGATCACATCGCACACGGGCAGTCGAGAGAACGGGCAGGCAGGCAGAGAGCGACTAGTCAGGCAGGCAGGCTGAGAGCGACTAGTCAGACAGGCAGACAGAGAGCGACTAGTCAGACAGGCAGGCAGAGAGCGACTAGTCAGACAGGCAGGCAGAGGCCGACTAGTCAGACAGGCAGGCAGAGAGCGACTAGTCAGACAGGCAGACAGAGAGCGACTAGTCAGACAGGCAGGCAGAGAGCGACTAGTCAGACAGGCAGGCAGAGAGCGACTAGTCAGACAGGCAGGCAGAGATCGACTAGTCAGACAGGCAGGCTGAGAGCGACTAGTCAGACAGGCAGGCAGAGAGCGACTAGTCAGACAGGCAGACAGAGAGCGACTAGTCAGACAGGCAGACAGAGAGCGACTAGTCAGACAGGCAGACAGAGAGCGACTAGTCAGACAGGCAGGCAGAGAGCGACTAGTCAGACAGGCAGGCAGAGAGCGACTAGTCAGACAGGCAGGCAGAGAGCGACTAGTCAGACAGGCAGACAGAGAGCGACTAGTCAGACAGGCAGGCAGAGAGCGACTAGTCAGACAGGCAGACAGAGAGCGACTAGTCAGACAGGCAGGCAGAGAGCGACTAGTCAGACAGGCAGGCAGAGAGCGACTAGTCAGACAGGCAGGCAGAGAGCGACTAGTCAGACAGGCAGGCAGAGAGCGACTAGTCAGACAGGCAGGCAGAGAGCGACTAGTCAGACAGGCAGGCAGAGAGCGACTAGTCAGACAGGCAGACAGAGAGCGACTAGTCAGACAGGCAGGCAGAGAGCGACTAGTCAGACAGGCAGGCAGAGAGCGACTAGTCAGGCAGGCAGGCAGAGAGCGACTAGTCAGACAGGCAGGCAGAGAGCGACTAGTCAGACAGGCAGCGCCGAGTCCCACGGCACGGCCCACGGGTCAGGCGCCGTGCTGGCAGAGAGCGACTAGTCAGGCAGCGGACCCACAGGAGCAGCACACACGGCTTAGCTCGTCCAGATCTCGACACATCGCGTCTAAACCCTAGACCTAACTCGAGAGCACACCTAGCCGCGAACGCCGCCCGGCGCCTTCTTGCCGCCCCAAGACGCTGGGGTCACAGACTAGAGTCGAGCGCGTCGGAGAGGGCGGGCTCGACACCGAGTGCTTTGAACGTTGCGGCCAGGCGCCATGCTCACCCACGGCAACTTGCTCGCCGCCGTCGGCATGGCGTCGTACCCCTCTATCTCCGTCTTCAGCTACGACCCGGGCGGGCCTCAGGAGGCGCACACATCTCCCCAGATCTCCGCAGTATCTCCCCACATCTCGAACAGATCTCCCCCACATCTCCCCCCGTGAGGCGCACATCTCGAACAGATCTCCCCCACATCTCCCCCCGCGAGGTGCAAACATCTCCCCAGATCTCCGCAGTATCTCCCCCCGTGAGGTGCACACATCTCCCCAGATCTCCGCAGTATCTCCCCCCGCGATGTGCACATCTCGAACAGATCTCCCCCACATCTCCCCCCGTGAGGTGCACATCTCCTACCTCCCGCTCGCGCACATCTTCGAGACGGTCGTGATGAACTTCTGCCTCTTCCGCGGTACGCGGCAACATGCACATGCACATGCACATGCACATGCACATGGACATGGACATGGACATGGACATGGACATGGACATGGACATGGACATGGACATGCACATGCACATGCACATGCACATGGACATGGACATGGACATGGACATGGACATGGACATGGACATGGACATGGACATGGACATGGACATGTGCCACACTACTCAGCCGCGTGTGGAGCAGTATGGAGTGTCATCGACTCACAACGCTCACTCGCTCCAGAAGCGGACTGCTTCACACCGACGCCGCCGCTCTGCCGTGAAAGCACATCCCCGCCCTCTCGGCCGCCCCTCCCTCGACGGCTAATCCTCACGCCCAGGCGCCGCCGTGGAAGAAAAGAATTCGGCGGCGGACGAACGCGCCGGTCGTCACGCTAGGCGCCGCCGTCGGCTTCTACCAGGGAGACACCCTCAAGATCCTCGACGACCTGCAAGCCCTGCGGCCGACGATCTTTGTCTCCGTCCCGCGGCTGTACAACCGCATCCACGACAAGATCGTCGGCGGCGCGAGGGCAAAAGGGACCTAGAAGCGGAAGACGCGATTCCTGTCCGCCAACCAGCGCTCGGTAGGACACGCGTTCAACTGTACTCCGCCGCATCCCGCTGTATTCACTGTACTCGTACCCCCTCGGCTTCACTTGCGGTGCTCTGAAGACGCTGCACAAGACCGTCCTCCCGCCCCGATGTCGGCGTACTCAGCACTGCAGGCCAAGGGCGGGCTGTTCACGGCTGGAGGTGTGAAGAGACGCTGTTCACAGCGAGTTGTAGGCCAAGGGCGGGCTTGCCGGCAAGCTATTCTTCAAGGCGCTCGACGCGAAGCTGCAGCGGCTGCATGCGACCGGCTCGGGCGAGCACCGCCTCTACGACGCGCTCATCTTCTCAAAGGTTCTCCCCGTTTCTCCCCGTTTCTGCCCGTATCTGCCCGCGTATCCGCCCGTATCTGCCCGCGTATCGGCCCGTATCTCCCCGTATCTCCCCGTATCTCCCCCTATCTCCCCCTATCTCCCCGCCTTCTCAAAGGTTCGGAGGCAGCTCGGGCTTGACCGATGCGCAAAGATGCTCTGCGGCTCCGCGCCGATCGCCGCCGACGTCAAGGATTTTCTCCGCGTCGCGATCGGCGCGCCGCTCATCGAGGGGTACGGGCTGTGAGCGGCGTCTCTTCACACCTGCAGCTGTGAACAGGCGCGCAGCTCATCGAGGGGTACGGGCTGTGAGCGGCGTCTCTTCACACCTGCAGCTGTGAACAGGCGCGCAGTTCATCGAGGGGTACGGGCTGTGAGCGGCGTCTCTTCACACCTGCAGCTGTGGACAGGCGCGCAGTTCATCGAGGGGTACGGGCTGTGAGCGGCGTCTCTTCACACCTGCAGCTGTGAACAGGCGCGCAGTTCATCGAGGGGTACGGGCTGTGAGCGGCGTCTCTTCACACCTGCAGCTGTGAACAGGCGCGCAGTTCATCGAGGGGTACGGGCTGTGAGCGGCGTCTCTTCACACCTGCAGCTGTGGACAGGCGCGCAGTTCATCGAGGGGTACGGGCTGTGAGCGGCGTCTCTTCACACCTGCAGCTGTGGACAGGCGCGCAGTTCATCGAGGGGTACGGGCTGTGAGCGGCGTCTCTTCACACCTGCAGCTGTGGACAGGCGCGCAGTTCATCGAGGGGTACGGGCTGTGAGCGGCGTCTCTTCACACCTGCAGCTGTGGACAGGCGCGCCGCTCATCGAGGGGTACGGGCTGTGAGCGGCGTCTCTTCACACCTGCAGCTGTGGACAGGCGCGCAGTTCATCGAGGGGTACGGGCTGTGAGCGGCGTCTCTTCACACCTGCAGCTGTGGACAGGCGCGCAGTTCATCGAGGGGTACGGGCTGTGAGCGGCGTCTCTTCACACCTGCAGCTGTGGACAGGCGCGCAGTTCATCGAGGGGTACGGGCTGTGAGCGGCGTCTCTTCACACCTGCAGCTGTGAACAGGCGCGCAGTTCATCGAGGGGTACGGGCTGTGAGCGGCGTCTCTTCACACCTGCAGCTGTGGACAGGCGCGCAGTTCATCGAGGGGTACGGGCTGTGAGCGGCGTCTCTTCACACCTGCAGCTGTGAACAGGCGCGCAGTTCATCGAGGGGTACGGGCTGTGAGCGGCGTCTCTTCACACCTGCAGCTGTGGACAGGCGCGCAGTTCATCGAGGGGTACGGGCTGTGAGCGGCGTCTCTTCACACCTGCAGCTGTGAACAGGCGCGCAGTTCATCGAGGGGTACGGGCTGTGAGCGGCGTCTCTTCACACCTGCAGCTGTGAACAGGCGCGCAGTTCATCGAGGGGTACGGGCTGTGAGCGGCGTCTCTTCACACCTGCAGCTGTGAACAGGCGCGCAGTTCATCGAGGGGTACGGGCTGTGAGCGGCGTCTCTTCACACCTGCAGCTGTGGACAGGCGCGCAGTTCATCGAGGGGTACGGGCTGTGAGCGGCGTCTCTTCACACCTGCAGCTGTGAACAGGCGCGCAGTTCATCGAGGGGTACGGGCTGTGAGCGGCGTCTCTTCACACCTGCAGCTGTGGACAGGCGCGCAGTTCATCGAGGGGTACGGGCTGTGAGCGGCGTCTCTTCACACCTGCAGCTGTGAACAGGCGCGCAGTTCATCGAGGGGTACGGGCTGTGAGCGGCGTCTCTTCACACCTGCAGCTGTGAACAGGCGCGCAGTTCATCGAGGGGTACGGGCTGTGAGCGGCGTCTCTTCACACCTGCAGCTGTGGACAGGCGCGCAGTTCATCGAGGGGTACGGGCTGTGAGCGGCGTCTCTTCACACCTGCAGCTGTGAACAGGCGCGCAGTTCATCGAGGGGTACGGGCTGTGAGCGGCGTCTCTTCACACCTGCAGCTGTGGACAGGCGCGCAGTTCATCGAGGGGTACGGGCTGTGAGCGGGGTCTCTTCACACCTGCAGCTGTGGACAGGCGCGCAGTTCATCGAGGGGTACGGGCTGTGAGCGGCGTCTCTTCACACCTGCAGCTGTGGACAGGCGCGCAGTTCATCGAGGGGTACGGGCTGTGAGCGGCGTCTCTTCACACCTGCAGCTGTGGACAGGCGCGCAGTTCATCGAGGGGTACGGGCTGTGAGCGGCGTCTCTTCACACCTGCAGCTGTGGACAGGCGCGCAGTTCATCGAGGGGTACGGGCTGTGAGCGGCGTCTCTTCACACCTGCAGCTGTGGACAGGCGCGCAGTTCATCGAGGGGTACGGGCTGTGAGCGGCGTCTCTTCACACCTGCAGCTGTGAACAGGCGCGCAGTTCATCGAGGGGTACGGGCTGTGAGCGGCGTCTCTTCACACCTGCAGCTGTGGACAGGCGCGCAGTTCATCGAGGGGTACGGGCTGTGAGCGGCGTCTCTTCACACCTGCAGCTGTGGACAGGCGCGCAGTTCATCGAGGGGTACGGGCTGTGAGCGGCGTCTCTTCACACCTGCAGCTGTGGACAGGCGCGCAGTTCATCGAGGGGTACGGGCTGTGAGCGGCGTCTCTTCACACCTGCAGCTGTGGACAGGCGCGCAGTTCATCGAGGGGTACGGGCTGTGAGCGGCGTCTCTTCACACCTGCAGCTGTGGACAGGCGCGCAGTTCATCGAGGGGTACGGGCTGTGAGCGGCGTCTCTTCACACCTGCAGCTGTGAACAGGCGCGCAGTTCATCGAGGGGTACGGGCTTACCGAGACCTCTGCGGCGGCGACGATCTGCCACCCAGGATTCCGACTCTTTGCGGGGTAGGGGTAGGGTCGCAACGCGGGGTTAAGGGGTAGGGGGGGAGGGGGGGTGGAGGGGTGGGGCGGGGGGGGTTCGCGGTAGTACCCTTACCTTACCCTACCCCCCCCCCCCACCCCGCCTCGAACCCAGACGACGTGACCAACTTCCACGTTGGCATGCCCGCCCTGTGCTGCGAGCTCAAGCTGCAGGACGTGAGTGAGATGGGCTACTCTAGCGCCGCCGACCCGCCGAGCGGCGAGGTGTGCGCGCCTAGAGTCTCCCCCCGCATCTCCCCGCATCTCCCCGCATCTCCCGCCGAGCGGCGAGGTGTGCGCGCGTAGAGTCTCCCCCCGCATCTCCCCGCATCTCCCCGCATCTCCCGCCGAGCGGCGAGGTGTGCGCGCCTAGAGCCTCCCCCCGCATCTCCCCGCATCTCCCCGCATCTCCCGCCGAGCGGCGAGGTGTGCGCGCCTAGAGCCTCCCCCCGTATCTCCCCGCATCTCCCCGCATCTCCCGCCGAGCGGCGAGGTGTGCGCGCCTAGAGCCTCCCCCCGCATCTCCCCGCATCTCCCCGCATCTCCCGCCGAGCGGCGAGGTGTGCGCGCCTAGAGCCTCCCCCCGCATCTCCCCGCATCTCCCCGCATCTCCCGCCGAGCGGCGAGGTGTGCGCGCCTAGAGTCTCCCCCCGCATCTCCCCGCATCTCCCCGCATCTCCCGCCGAGCGGCGAGGTGTGCGCGCCTAGAGTCAGAGTACGTGTTCTTGTCGACCAAGTCCGCTCGAGAGGACGCACTCGGCTGTAGTCCGCCGTAGTCCGCCGTAGTCCCGGCAATCGCACCCCTCGTACTCCGCCACGCGAGCTGCAGACCAGTGCCAATCTCGGGCAATCTCGGGTAATCTCGGAGAATCTCACGCGGCAGCTCGTAGGTGTGCGTGCGAGGCCCGTGCGTGTTTGGGGGCTACTACAAGATGGAGGTTACCCGAGATTACCCGAGATTACCCGAGATTGCCCGAGATTGGGGGCTACTACAGGATGGAGGAGACGACGCGCGGGGCTGCTACAAGGTACGGGCTGTGAACGGCGTCTCTTCACACCCGCAGCTGTGAACAGGAGAAGACGCGCGAGGCGTTCGACGCCGCCGGCTGGTTCCACACGGGCGACATTGGGGCTTGGACGACCGAGGGGTGCTTGCGCATCGTCGACCGGAAGAAGAACATCTTCAAGCTGGCTCAGGAGACTACAATGAGTGAATTAATTCCTTCTTGTGCGTAATTAATGTAAGTACTCTTCAAGCTCGCGCAGGGCGGACCCGCGCGCCGAGGTGGCACGTGCACCCTACCCACCCGGTCCCCGAATCCAGCCGGAGGAGATAGGCGAGTACGTCGCCGCGGAGAAGATCGAGACGGTGCTGCTGCGCTGCCCGCTGCTCGCGCAGCTGTTTGTGTACTGTGAATAGAAGAGCTGTGAATAGGTGCTGCTGCGCTGCCCGCTGCTCGCGCAGCTGTTTGTGTACGGCGACTCGCTCCCTCCCTCCCTCCCTCCCTCCCTCCCCTCCCCTCCCCTCCCCTCCCCTCTTCTCCCCTCTTCTCCCCTCCTCTTCTCCCCTCCCCTCCTCCCCTCCTCCCCTCCTCCCCTCCTCCCCTCCCCTCCCCTCCCCTCCCCTCCCCTTCATAGCCCCTCCTACCCTCTAGGCGACTCGCTCCAGTCCTACCTTGTCGCGGTCGCAGTGCCTGACGCCGAAGAGGTCGCCGCTTGGGCCGCCGCCGCCGCCGCCCCGGCCAAGGTGGCCGAGGTGCTGCGCGAGCCCGCCGCGGCGGCGAGGCTGCACAAGGCCATCAGCCAGCAGATCGCGGCCATGTCGACGGAGGTTGGCCTCAAGCTGCCGCGCCTCAAGGCGGCCGGTGTCTCTCTTGTTCGAGCCGCGCATCTCTTCTTCTCTAGGCGGGGCTCAAGGGGTTTGAGCGGATCAAGAAGCTGCACCTCGAGGGCGAGCCGTGGAGCGTCGACAACGGCATGCTCACGCCAACCTTCAAGATGAAGCGCAACGACCTCAAGAAGCGCTACCAGGCCGTCCTCGACGCGCTGTATGCGGACCCTACGGCCGGCACGGCCTCCAAGCTGTAGATGGGCACAACCCCCTCTCCCTTTTCTCCCAGTAAGCTAAAAGTACGTACATCTGGATTGACGTATGTGTATGCGGCCCGCCGACTAACACGCCCACGTGGCGCCGGTGCCGACGTGCGACGACCAGTATCCTGGGCTGTGTGGCTCTGCCGCGTTTGGGATCGCGGCTTGCGACGGGCTCTTGTGGTGTTGCCGACATCGTCTGCTACGTGGCGGACGGACGAGGTTCGGCAGGTAGAAGTCTGCCAGAACTTTCATGTGAAATCCGGGTGTACAGGGCCCAAAAAAAGAATTTTACAACCAAGCACCCTCGCACAACACTGGGCACGGGACTGGAGTGTTGTGCAAAAAAAGAAAGGAAAAACCCCGGGCGAACCCCGATCGCGCAGCACTTCGTGCTGTAGAGTCGAGAAATTGAGAAAGAAGTAAAAGTCATCGGAAGGCGAACAAGAGGAAGAACTCAGAGGAGAGGGGAGCCTCCTCCGGAGTGAGGATGAGGACCCCGCGCGAAGGGGCCCTGAGCGGGGAAGGCGTATGAGAGTGCGTGTCGTGTTCATGTCTGGTGTTCATTATATAAGCTCCGAGTAGAGGGGGCGGTCTGCTGCTAGGGGAAACCCGGAGCGCGGAGCTAACCCTCGGAGACCCGTGTTTACTTCAGGTTTACTTTAAGGCCCTTTCCCTGCGAACGCGCACCCCCGGGCTAGGGCTCTGTCTCTTGCCCGCAACCCGATCCCCATCCGGCCCGCTGGGTGCGCTTCTTAGCTCCCCGGCCCTGGATGTGAGGCTAATGACTGCACTCCAAGTGCTCCAAGTAGAAGTCAGACACACGTGTTTGTGCTTCTCCGGGCTGAATAGTGGGAGCACATGTACATGTACATGTGTACCTTATGAATCTTATGGAGAAAGTACCCGCCACCAAGGTAGACCGCGTAGCGAGGTAATTTCTCCCACGCGAAAACGACTCCAAGTGTCTCGCACAAAAGTGAAAAGCGACACAGGCACGAGCCGGTCGAGCGCACAGCCACAGAGGCAGCGAGCGCGTCAGCAGACTGCGCACACGCGAAAAGGTAAGGTAGGTCAGGTAAGGTTCTCCACACACCACAAAGTTGTGGCATGTGGGGTAAGGGGCCTAGGGGGGGGGCGACCCTCGCATCTCCACACCCGGACACGGGTAGGAGCCCCACGGCCATTCAAAGTGCAAGCAAGCACTGCCCCGAGATGCACGTGGGTGAGCAGCCTGCCCCTCCCTCCGACAAACCAACTCCCGCACACACACAATCGCACCTGGGTACCCGAGGCGGGGAGAACCGCCCCAGCGATGCAGAGTGACTCACTGTGTGTGCTAAGACAGGGATCTCCCAGACAGCCAAACGGGGCCGTGCCGCGTTGTTGGTGCCTTCTCAAGCACTAGCATCCGGGCACCGCACATTCTCGAGCAGGTGGGACACCTATGTGGGCCCAGTGCGCACTAGGCGCATATGCTAGCGCTAATCCTGCCCTATGGGAGGGCGGGGGGGGACGCGAAAAAAAAGGCGTCCACACCATACCACCCCTGGGCGCACACACATAATCGCGACATGTTTGTTATTTTGGGGAGAAGGTGCCTCTTCCTATCTCTCCCGGCCCTCAACTCCGGTTATTCTCGAAAATCGAAAAAACGCCTGAAGTTTGGCTGCATGGCATTTGGGGGTCTGCAGACCACCCGGCCGAGCTTCAGAGTGCTCCTCAAATACCGCTCAAACGCCCACGATGTTGTGGAGGGGACATATATCGCGATATATGCTGACGCCCGACCATTGGATCGTCGACGTCCTCCGCGGGGTAGCTGCCAGGCCGTATGCCCTCGCCCGCGCGGCACTCGCCCCGGCTGCGGTAGGTAGCGTTGAACTCGACAACCGGCACAGAGGAGGCGGCGTGGGCCTCATCGGCGGCGGCGGCGCTCGGGCCGGGCCGGCCGCTGCGCTCGTTCATGTCGCGGCCGCTGCGCTCGTTCCCGTCGCGGCCGCCGTGGTGGAGGAAGCGCCGTTGCTGCTCGGCGGCAATGACCTTGGCGCCCTCGTAGAGATCGACGTCGTGCCCGGCCAGCTTGGCGATGTCGGCGAGCACAGCCTTGGTCACGTCACGGGCCGAGCAGTACATGGCCCGGCCGTCCGGCGGAGGCGGCTGCAGCGTCTGCTGCGGCTGCGACTGCCCGCCGAGCGTGCGGTTGGCGCCGGGTGAGCCCTCCGCCGGGGCGCCGAGCCCGCCCGAGCGCGCGCGGCCCGACTTTTGGCGTGCCGACAGCTCTCCGCGCATCATCGCCACCGCCTTGGAGCGTACGGGCCCGTGCGGTACGAGGGTGAGGGTGAGGATCGAAGCAACGGTCAGTAGAAAGTAAAGTGGGGGAGTGGGAGGAGGTAGGAAGTTCACATACACACCTTGGAGCGTGCGGGCCCGTGCGGTACGAGGGTGAGGATCCGGTCGACGAGGCCTGCGAGCGCACGAATTGTGCGTCGTGAGAGCGGCCAGTCGGAGGGGAGCAGCAAGGGAGCAGCAAGGGAGCAAAGGAGCGAATGGAAGCCAAGGGAGCGTAAGGAAGCAGGGGAGGCGAGGAGCTCTCTATAATATGGGTGTGAGGGAGCAACGGAGTCAACAGGGAGGGCCCGCGTCCGCACCGGGCATGTCCTCGGTGGTGCCGACGAGGAAGCTGCGCCTCAGCATCGCGAGCGTGGGCGCCACGTCCGCCTTCCTCCTGACGTTGAAGTAGTGCGAGTACTCGTCGAGGATCATGCCGCCGCCCAACTCCTCGCCGATGTTGGCCACCGCCAGCCCTCGCATCGAACGGCTCACGTTGGCCGCCGTGTACGAAGCGCAGGGCGTCTCGCGCAGCCAGCGGTGCGCAAAGTTGAGCTCTTCGTTGAGCGCCGCCGACCGCTTGCGGCGCGAGTCGTCCAAGCGGTCGCCGCACGTGAAGCCCTCGTAAAAGTACAACGCCGAGAGGATCCGCGCCGCGGGCTCGCGAAACAGCGTGACGAACACCACCTTGGGCGCCGCCGGCGCGGCCAGGCAGCGCAGACCCGCCAGGCCGCCGAGCCGGTAGACGAGCAGCGTGTCGTGGTCCATGTGGCTCGGCTGCACGTAGCTGATCGCATTCTTGAAGGACGACGAGCCCACCTTGTGGAACCGCATCGCGATGATGCTCACATTGTCGGCGAGGTGGGCGATCCGCGTCGGACCGAAGGTGTGGTTGGGCCCCGCGACGGCGAACTGCGGGATTTTCAAGGCCGGCCCGTCGCTCATCGCGTGCATCATGTTCATTGATACGCGTTTTCAGTGGCGGGCAGCGCGAGAGCGGAGCAATTTATCCGTAAAACAGCCTTGTTATTGACAAGAAAATACGTCGTATGGCGCTATGCGCTGGACTGTGAGAGGTTGAGGTGCCGGGTAGGGAGTCTGTGCCCGGGCGGTGTCCGGTGCGGAGTCTCTCTCTGATCCCGCCTGTGATGTTGGGTGTGAGGTCGTGGCGGCTTCGAACCCAAGGGGGGGAGCTGATCCCACTCAATAACCAACTCTCAGGGGCAGTAGGTGGGCGAGCCTCGAGCGCGCTCCTCTCGATCGGCAAGGCGTCGCTACGCGCGGTCTTCCGCGGGGGGAGCTTCGTCGACGGGTGCGGGACCGCGGCGCGGCTGGTGCTGCGGCGATGCCTCCGGCTGCTGCGGCGAGTGGCTTGCTGCTCGCTGCGATGGCGAAAAACTCGTCTCGTCGCACACCAAGAGCTTATGCTCTGACGACGAAGGCTCCGCCGGGCGCGCGTCGGCCGGTCCGGTGGCACCCTCTGCGCGCGGCGGCCTGCCGGCGCCCCGACGACAGCCGTCGCGCCACCGCTGATGGAGGGGCGGTCGGCGCCGCTGCCGCCGCGCCGCCGGTGGGAGGGGCACTGGTGGTGGCCTGGGCGGCCCTCCGCCGCCGCTCGGGGCGCCCGCGCAGCGGTGGCAGCCTGCGCCGCCACGGCTTCGAGCGGGGAGCTGCCTGCAGCCGCCTGGCTTCGCGACGTTCGAGCGCGGGGAAATAAATAAATAAAACGGACACCTCTACTAGGAGATGGGTAAAAAGGAACAGGTCCCCGCCCTGCGGTCTTTGTGCAGGGTTCTTTGTGGGTGTGGTCGGCGGCTAGCCGGGGTCGTCCTCCCGATGGGGGACTAGCACTAGCCGTCTTCCACATGGTCCCTCGGGTCCCTGCTGCTCCTAATCTCTTCGTACATCCTCCTGCTGATCTCCGCAACGTCCTGCTCCCCCCCTCGTCTCGTCCAAAGCGGGGCTGGCGGGGGCGCTGTTCTTTTTTCTACTTAGCAAAATTCGAGCCAATTGAGGAAACTCATGCGGGCAGGCTGGAAGCGCTGAGGGACGGCCGATGTCCGCCCAGTGCCAGACCTGATTTTAGAATCGCTCACGAGGGCAGCCCAAACATCTGCCTGCGCACCTCCACCGTCGCCGCGTCGCCCCCGCCGTGCATCCGCAGCTCTCGCCACGGCTCCGCCTCGCGCTGCGCCAGCCAGTACGCGTGCGAGGAGCGCCGCGCCTCCTCCTCCTTCTCCGTCTCCGCGCGCTTAAAGACGGGCATCACCGACTCCTCCGACCCGCCGCCGCCGCCGCCGCCGCCCTCCGCTCCGCCGCCCTCCTCCCTGCCGCCGCCGCCCGCCGGATTCGCCGCCGCGTCGGCGCCGTCCGCGGCGCCCTCGAGCGGCTGCGAGAAGGTGGGCCGCATCTGCGCGACCGCGTCGAGCGGCGCCAGGTGCAGCGACGCCTCGAGGCCGTCCAGCGCGTCGGCGCAGCCCGCAGTGCCGGTGGCGCCGGCGCCGACGTGCAGCAGGCCCATTGCGTAAGCCGTCTTGTGGGCGGCGACGGTGGAGGTGAGCTGGCAGGTGGGCGGCGGCTCGCCCTCCTCGCCGTCGTACGCAGGGATCCGCAGGTCCATCTCGATCTGGTGCTGCTTTGGCCGGATCCTCGCGCCCGAGAGCTGAGCAAAGTCGTACGGCCGCCAGCGCGGGCGGAGCGGGTACTGGAGCAGGCAGCTGGAGGCGCCCTCGCGCACCGGGCCGAGGACCACGGGGATCCGCGCCACGATCTCGTCGTCGTCCTCAGCGCTCGTCGTCATGCGCCGCGCAAAATAATAATACTAACTCTCCAGAAAGTTTCTTACAGTAACGGATTTTGGCCCATGCGCATGCTCTTCCTCGTGCTCGCCGCGCGCTCGGGAGCCGGAGTGGCGGGGTCGGAGCTGCTGCAACGGCGCGAGTGGCCGCGAGGGGTCGTGCTGGGGCTCTCCAGAGGGCGAGACCACTACGCGGTGCTCGCGGCGGCGCACGGGGCAGCTTCAGCTGAAACAGAGCCTCAGCAGCGCCTTCAGGCAGTGCAGCACAACGCCAGTGGCCTCTCTGGAGCTATGCGGCGGCTGGCGGACCTGTGCGATGGCGCCGATCCGTGGGCTCGGGACGCGCAGTCGGCTCGCGTGCCGGTTGCCGAGTCAGCCTGGCTGGCGAGAAGCGCCAAGGCCTTCCCTGCATTCTGGGCGCTGCCCAGAAGTGCGCAGTACCTTTGCTGCGCCGACGGGCGGCCTCGATGCGGATTGCCGCGAGTGGCGTGGGAGCCTTCTTTCTTTCTGGATATCCTTTGGCCGCGTTGGGTAGCGAGGATTGGTGTAACTCAAGTCCAAGTTCTCGAGGTTCTCGAGGTGGATATCCTTTGGCCGCGTTGGGTGCGCTCGACCAGCATTGCGTGTGTGTGTGTGTGTGTGTTGTGTGTTGAAAGCGCCGTCGCAACTGCCATGTCGGCAGGTTGTAGGCTGGTGCTCTCGTGAGTGAGTGAGTATTCTTGATACGAAACCACGACGACACACACCAGTCGACTCGCATCGGTTGCCTCCATGAACGGCGGAGCTATTCTCGCGTCCACACCACACCTGGCTCCAACGTGGACACGCCCATAGCTGGGGACCACACACACACACACACACACACACACACACACACACACACACGCTGGTGCTCTCGCCCCGCTGGCGGCGCGGACCGGTGCCGCGGCTCCGAGCCCTCCTGCCTGTGGGCCCGCGGCGGCTCGCCGTCGCGGTGGTCTATCTATCGTCATTTCCCGGCGCTGCTTGCAGCGCTCTGGGTGGTAGTGGCGGCGCTCCAAGAGTGGTGCTCTTGGGAAGAGGTTCCTCCTTTCCGCTCCCCTCCCGCGCAAGGCACCCACTTTTTTTTATGCAGCCTGTGTATGGCGGGCGCGCCACGGCCGCGCACACCCTTCGTCACAATCACAACCGCGCGCGGCCGTCGACCGGCAAGCACACGCCTCGACTCGGACACACTGTTCCGAGGGCAAGGGAGAGGGGCTGGCCCCTAGCCCGAGGTCGCGCAGCTCGCCGAGGCGTGCTTCGCCTTCGACCCGCTCGAGCGGCCCACGGCGAGGGTTGGCCTGGCCATTGCCCCGCCACCTTGTGTGTGGCGAGACGTTCACCTTACCCTACCTTACCTTGCCTCACCTCCAGGCGAGGCTCGAGGCGTCCATCCAGGGCCAGGTCGACCTGAGCCGGAGCCTCCGCGCGATGATCTCGCCCGCCGGCACGCCAAGGAGTCCAAGGAGCCCAAGGTGTTCTCCGCCTGCTCCGCCCGCTCCGCCTTCTCCGAGCCCGTATGAGGCGAAGCCGGCAAAGGCGGCCGCGGAGAAGGCGGCGGCGCAGGCGGAGGAGGAGGCGAAGGAGGCGGCGCAGGCGGAGGAGGAGGCGACGCCGGTCGGTGCCCGCAAAGCCGTCAAGCCGGTGGGTGAGCGGTTACATGCGGATGCTGCGGACGAGGGCGTTGTGATCGAGGCTCGCGAGCTGAACCGGAGCCTGCCTCCCCCGCCCCCGGCGCAGCCCGTGGCCGCGGCTGCTGCTAGCGCGGCCAGAGACAGCAGCGCGAATGGCGGATCCACGTGCGAGAGTGCGTCAAGCGCGAGTGGACGGACTCTGGGTTGCTAGGGCGGGCGTGGGGTTTCTTAGGAAGGAGCCCCTGCCCCTGTGCCCTCGCGCCCTTTCAGAATATGTGCATATGAGACTCTCGGTCAAGCGAGTGTGTTCTTCTAGTGTGTGTGTCTCTCGTCTATGACTATGTGGTGCTCACAGTCACACACATACTATGTGTGACTGTGAGCACACACAGTTCTGTGCGTTGCGCGTCTGGGTTTGAGGGAGTGAGTATTCTTGATAGGAAACCACGACGACACAAACCAGTCGACTCGCATCGGTTGCCTCCATGAAACAACACACACGCTTTAGGTTAGGTTAGGTAGGAAGGTGAAGAACAGCCAGCTCCATGCTCGGACTGGACACCAACGCGGTATGGGTGGACGCTGGACAGATGATGACGACACGCACGAGCGACACACAGACACAAGCAGGCTCACAAGACACACAGCCAGTTGGCTGCCACACTTGGCGCTTAGATTGCTGCTTTTGTAATTTTTCTTTTTCTTGCGATGGCCGCCCCCGTAGCTCGCGAAGCTGCGAACCGGGCTGCGTCCACTGCGCCGCGCCGGCGCGCCGCGACCGTCGGCCCCCGGACTCGGTTCTTGCGGCCTGCGCCGGAGAGTTGGCGGTCGTGCGCTGGGTGGTGATCGTCATCTGTCTGCTCTGCTGTGCTTCTCGCTCGTGCGTCCTTGGACTTGTGCTGACCTCCTTTCACCTCCTGCTCTCCTATGCCACGTGGCTGTGTGTGTTTGGGTTTCTATGTTTGCGATTTGGATTTTGGATTTTCCATTGCACTTTGTTTATTTATTTATTTGATGCCGTGTCTCGGATAAACCTGATCGACCAGCTCCTTGACTCAACACTCAAGAGCCGCCCTTCAAGGAGTTCGTCACTCTCGCTGCGCCCGTCTGCAGCCCGGCGAGATGGTTCTCCTCCGCCAGCAATGGGAAGCGTCTATGTACGCGTCGGGTCGGCGCAGCAATGGCGAGATTGACACGGAACGCATGAACGCTCTGATCGCCGACTTGATGCGCGAGCGCTGGGGTGAATGGTTTCATCGTGTACACAGAGAGTATCTGCAGCCTATGATGTACCTTTCATGGGATCTCGTTTTCGTTCTACCTCCGAACTGCCTGCTTCTTCTCGTACTCCTGTGCTCAGCTTCCGCTCTTGCATGATTGGTACGTGGAGTGTCACGCCGCTGCGGCCCGGTGTAGGGCCGCTCGCGCATGTCAGCATGTCCATTAGAAGTACCTGCCCACCAGCTCTTACTGTGCATTAAATAAACTCTGTTGCCTCTCCACACCCCGAGCGTCGAGTCCCCTTGATTTTGATGTACGCCCTGCATACTCCGAGCCGCCGCCATCGGCATCGCAAAGTCTTACCGCCCCACACGCGTCACGCCGCTGCCAGTGTGCAGTGGCAGTGCGCAGTGGCAATCAATGCCCCCACCAAAGCATCCCGTGTGCCAGTTTATTCGTGACTCCCAAAACACGTGGACGGTCCATCGGCATTGGCGTCGTCGCTTGCCTCTTTCGTGCACATTTTCCGTGTCGTGTCGTGGCTGGACGAGAGGATGTGCGGGATGGGGGTCCTGCGAGAGGAGGGCACTCGGGACGCTCCACGAGCCGTGCGGCGGCGTGCTCCTCCGCCATGCGCAGCGCGTCGTCGCTCGAGCCCCCCCCCCCCTCCCGATCGCTCTGCTGGCGTCATTGGTTGTTGATTGCTTCGAAGAGTGTTCTACACACCACATGAGCTTGCCTGCGGCGAGGGCGGTCGAGTGCACGGAGCTAAGTGCCTCGCCGTCCTCGCAGGAGCCGCTTAGGCGGCTCCCGTAGTGTGCCTGTGTTAGTGCCAGTGCGCGCCAGTCCCGTGCCCAGTGTCGTGCGAGGGAGTTTTGTTGTAAAATTCTACTACACCAATAGCGGCCAGCAGGTGGACGAGCGCTACGCCTCGATCGGTGGCAGCCCAGACTACCCCGCTTGGCGCTACTTGCCGCCGAACCTGACCGTCTCCATCCCGTTCATCGACGCCCTCTGCGGGTGGAAAATTTCGCCCCCCACCCCCCACCCCCCCCACCCCCCCACCCCCATCCTCCCCGCCGCCCTCCCTTTTCGTGTCACCTCGCACCCCACCGCGCACGCGCTCACTCCAGCCCCTCGCCCCTCAAGCACGCGCAACGAGCTGTCGGGGTTCGGGCTCAAAGATCTCTACAACCTCGAGCATTGCCTCGCGTGCGAGGCGAGGCAGCGCGACGTCTCGCACCGCATTCTCTGGCTCGCGACCACATATTTGATGGCATCGAGATTCCAACGTGTACTTCACACCACCCACCTCCTACCTGTAGGCTCGCTGTCGTGTGTGAGCACGCGCTCATTTTGCTCAAGCTGGCGCTCGCCTTCCTCGTGCCAGACAAGCCGCGTTGGGTGGAGATTGAGCAGTCCAAGCAGCGGTACCATGAGAAGCGCGTCCACAAGAAGCTGTCGCCGGTCGTACTTGCCGAGTCGACCGTCTAGCGCGTGCAAAAGGCATAAGAAACGTACTGTCGGGGCGGGAGGGGCCGCGCTGCGCTGAAAGAGGGTGCGCTTTCACATGGCGGCTTGTGGGGGGGAGGTGGGCGGCGAGCGGGACGGGGAGCCCCGAGACACGTTGGCGTTGCCGTCTCGCCCCCCCACCAGCACATCTTGCCGCGAGGCGCGAGTAGCGAGGCGGGTTGATGTCGAATGGCTTCAGATTTACCTCTTTGCAAGTACTGCGGTATATACCAACCCATTTCTGCTGCTATCGTGCTACTACAGTACTGGCTACTGCTACCGGACCTCCAGGTTTCCAGCGTGCAGTTGCCTCCACTCATCCATCGCAGCTTTGTAGCGCCGGGCAATCTGCTCGTCCGAAGGTCGCTCGTCCGATCGCGCAGCCAGGAACTCGGCAACAATCTGCGCTGCGTATTCTCTCGCGCGCTCCTCCTCGTCGTCGCCCATGCCGCTGGCAAACCGCTCCCAGAAGCCCGGCGCAAGAGTCTCGAGTGCAGATGCCACCCCGACGCAAGCGGCAGGGACAGCCAAGTACGAGGGGAGAGGGACCCTGGCGAGCGTGGCGCCCGTCGAGAGGAGCGTGAGCCACGCCGAACCCTGGTCCAGCCGCGTCATGGCTTCTAGCGGCAGGGGCGGAGAGAGCAATTGCCGATGTCTGGCGGGTCGCCCAGGCCCCACAGGGTTCCGGCTCCTACCCAGATATGGGGTCTTGCTGACTCGCACCAAAACGCCCTACCTACCTACCTATTGCGGGCGCCAATCGCCAGGCTCCGTACCCCACCTACCTACCTATTCCCAGGCCGCGCAGCGAAGCGAAAAATACCCGTCGCCGTCCCGGGCGCGTTCGCCGGCGCTGCCGACCCTGGCGCCGCCACCGCGGGCGCCGCCGCCGCACCCGTCTCGGCTGGCGTCCCAGCCGCAGGCGACTCGCCTGGCATGGCCCCGTTCGCGGCTAGCGCGTCTCCCGCGCGAGCGAAGCGGTTTCCCCATCTCCGTGTCGCGCGCCGGCGACGAATCCATCCCGGCGGTGGTTCGAATCCACACGAGCCGAAGGGTGAAGGGGGAGGCAGGCCCGAGGTCTGAAGCTCACCCATTGTGGAAGTGAGAACTGCTCGACCCACCCCTGATCCTGCTGAACAAGCTCCTCTTGTAGCTCGATCGGTCACACCGCCATCGCCGTCGGGGAGAGGGGGGACGATACTGCCTCGGCAGCGTGCACCTCGATCCTGTACCGTGTTTGTTATGACCCCCCCCAATGAACACACCAGTGAGGGAGGGCGAGACGATCGAGGGGTCCCGTACCATGCGGAACCGACCCTATCCAGTGCTCAAGTGCTCAAGGTGAAGAGATCTTATCGGCCAGGCGGGCAGGGCAGGCGGGCGGGCGGGCGGGCGGGGTCGGGGGAGACTATTCCTAGCGGCATCCCCTCCCGACCCACCTTCCGAACGGCCTACACCCTATCCAGGCTCCGAACATAGTTGGTTTACGGGTCAGTCGGGGGACCCACTAGGGGGCGGCCCCTCACACGACTGCCCAGTGGGCCCAGGGATGGCGGTGGCGAGTCACTCCGGAGCAGAATAGAGGTGCGCACGAGGCAGGTGGCATAGCACTGCCCACCCCCTTCCACCCCCCCTCGTCCATGATGTCGCGAAAAGAGAAATAAATGCGCGCCCTATTGGCGAGTTGGAAACCTTGCAGCGCCTGACTCTGTGCCTCTCGACCGCCCTACCTGGATGTCGGCAAACGGGAACAAGCCGCACCCCGGCGGGCACGTGCGCCCGGCCTCAAAAGTCGATGTCGGAAACTACACGCCGACCAACATTCTCGTCACGGGCGGCGCGGGCTTCATCGCGTCTCACGTCGTCATCGGCCTGGTGGAGAAGTACCCACAGTACAAGGTGTGCTCAGCCCGCGCCCGGGTGCCCTGCCGCCGGCGCGGCTTGGCACCACCCGACGGGCGCTCTCCCGGCGGCGGCGCAGGTGGTGTGTCTGGACAAGATGGACTACTGCAGCAGCTTGCACAACCTCGACCAGGTCAAGGACAAGCCAAACTTCAGGATGGTCAAGGGGAATCTGCTCTCTGCGGACCTGATGAACTACGTCCTCGAGACCGAGCAGATCGACACCATCATCCATGCCGCCGCGCAGGCTGCCCTCCCCATCCCCTAATCTACCCGCCACGCCCGCCACACTGCGCCCCTCGCAGCGGGCGGCTCACTCGCTCACGCGCGCGCGCGCGCACGGCGCGCCCACTTGGCAGACGCACGTGGACAACTCGTTTGGCAACTCGTTCGCCTTCACGGAGAACAACGTCCTCGGCACGCACGTCCTCGTGGAGGCTGCGAAGAAGGCTGGCATCCGCCGCTTCATCCACGTATCGACCGACGAGGTGTACGGCTCCTCCTACTCCGAGGAGCCGAGCCGTAAGGAGGGGGACGTGCTCGAGCCGACCAACCCGTACGCGGCGACCAAGGCGGCCGCCGAGAACATCGCGCGATCGTACTGGCGCACTCCGCCCCGCCGCCGCGCGAGCCCCCCCCCCAGAACCTCGGCCAATCCGGCGCATGTCGGCCAGCCTCGGCCTGTTTCCGGCTAACCTCGGGCCTTGCCGAAGGCGAGCGACCTTGTCTGGGGCATCAACCCCACCGCGCTCGCCGAGCTCAAAGCCGCCGTCGAGTCGAGCTCCGCAGGGGTTAGACCTGGAGGCGGCCGCCGAGTTGGCCTCACCCCCC